>NC_061523.1:18196250-18497500 GCF_022379125.1 Scophthalmus maximus
TTTGTCAAAGTGACATTGGTTTGGTACTAGTGGAGTTGTAATTATTTCAAGATAGTGGATGTACTGTCTTATTGAATGTCATTATGTAACACAAGTCCTACGTCAGATCTCAAGAGACCATTCTTCACAATACACTGTATGTTACACACTCATAGAGGCATACTCCTTGTAATAACCTTGTGCTGCATCCCTTAAGAAATTAGTTTTATATGGGAACGGCCGTAAAACCATGTTCTTTGATGAGTGTTCAGTGAAATTGAAATGGCCTTGGAATTGACTGATGAATTATCGCCACCTAATAGTACGTTACACTCCTTTATCGCAGCACTTTCGAGCTGTCCCATAGTTGTCTTACATGCGATGGGCACCGTTTCAGCAGTATACTCAAAAAGAACATCCTGCTGAAAATAAAAGCACATGTGGATTCAAAATGGACGGCACGGGAATTCATTACTTTCATTTTCTGGAATTAATCTGCACTTGAGTGAAAGCTATAACCATCTCTGTGTTCCTCTGTGGGAAAACGCTGACCCGTGTCTCCAGTGAGTGTGGGCTGGCTACGGCTTCCTGATGAATCACAGTGGCAGCAGTTAAAGAGACGGGTCTTGCTTGACTGATCACAACATGGAAAATCCAATTCAAATGATTCCCAGATGCAGTTTGTCTCATGGTGTGATCTCTGGAAACCTGTAAACAACCCTTTTGTCTATAAATTATCTGAAAGAATAACATTTTCTGGGATTTGTGGAAAGGATCACATCTGATCACATCATTCTGACTATTTGCTGTTATATTCTTAAGACTTCTTCTGTAACCTTGGGTGACAACATAACAAAGGAATAGAAATGGTGTATTTAAAGACAAAGGCAATGTGTTTATGACCGAATGGATGTCATTCAGGCACATCCAGCCGGCCAAGACACACATTTCACATCACGGCCGCAGAGCAGGGAGACGGGATAGGATTTAGGTGGGGAGAAAATATTTTAGATTAAAAACAGTAGAGCACAAATCAAGATTTACACAGTAATGAAAAGCAGGATTATGGATTTGTTCAAAAGCTTTGGCATGTCGCACAAGTAAGCAGTGCCGTCTGTATCTGGTGGAACAATGTTCAAATGCTTATTGCACGTTATCACCTGATGCTGTTTCAGTAAGTGCATGTTTGTAGCTCTTTTCTTTTTTTTTTTTTGGTTTTCCCTCATATTGCAACTGATTCCCCATGGTCCACCGACAAATCTCCGTCTTAGTTGCGTCAGCCGGCCGGTATCCTCAGATAGACTTTCTGTAATGTGTCACGGTCGATCACACTTCGGTGTTGACCAATTTCACAATGGCAAGCTCACTGTGACCGGGGGGGAAAAAAAGCAGTTAATGAAGTAAATCGCACCCAATTTTGCTGGGAACGAGCAAAAGGAGACGGATGATTCATGTTTGAAATTCCAGGAATTAAAAACCATTTTGTAATTATCTTAATTTATTCTTTTTACCGTCAAAAGTAAAAACAAAAGACCTTTCAGCGGGCAGCAAGTCATACTGATCATTCAGGGGCTAATTGGTATTTTTGAACATACACCGGATGCACTTTGTGCTTAGTAATGATGGTGTACAAACCCTCAGCTGGCTGTGAGGTCTCCTAATGATATTACATGCTGCGTTAACCACGCTAGTTAAATTAATCATGCCCATACCCAAAACTGCCTTTTTAACAGCCTCCAAAAAATGACTTTAAGACACAGAATCCATTTTAGTAGGTGAAGCTGCGCTCATCAGCCTCGTAGTTGTAATCCTGGACTGTGGAAATCCTGAACTGTAGCATCTCTCACACGGCTAAATCTAAAATCAAGTCAAATAATAATAATTCAACACCAACACTAATAATTCAAGTGGACTGATGCGTTGTTTGTGTCGTGGTTTGACTTGCCGAATATGGAACATGATAAAAATAGATGGAGCGCAGCGCTAGTTCAGGAAGAGCGCCGAAGCTGCCCTCGCGCTTGTCGGTTGACATCGGCTACCTTCATTCATACTTCACAATCACTGGCTCGTTCATCGGCTGCCTGGCTACCAGCTGGCGGGCAACATCCAATCACATTCATGCAGGTTTAATGTGCACACATCATAGCTTTCACTTTCTCATTGTTACTTTTGCTGATTTCGGCCGTGCCAGAGCAATTTGCTGCCGATTTAATAGCCAGGTATGTTTTTTTTGAGGGGGGGCGGTCATAGTAGTATGAAATATGGTGACGGAGTAAGTGCTTATCGTACGAGATGAGTCTGGGCCAGAGTGCGATCACGATCCAGGTCCACTGCTCATCATTCAAGACACCATCAGGCTGATACTGTCTAGATAGATAGGTAGATACTTTATTTATCCCAAGCTGGGAAATTCCGGTGTAACAGCAGCACGTTTCACACAGCACACTTTAAAAATATATACAATATCTACGCAAATAAGTGTTGAATGTACGAATAGCAAAAGAAAACATAGAGAATAAGGATAATACATTTAAAGAACTTAAACGACATATCAACAGTGGAAGTAGTGCAGGAGGACAATCGGTTACCAGTCGTGTGCAGGGGAACATGGTAACATGAAGGTGCAAATGTGCCGGGATTTATGTTTTATGTTTAGCTTAAACAGCGTCCAGAGTCTTTCTGTCAGCCAGAGGTGAGGCGTCGTACAGTCTCCTGGCTTGTGGCAGGAAAGATTTCCTCTAGCTGAATCAGTCTATTGGAGAAGGAGCTCCGCTGTCTGTCCAGTGTGTGGTGGAGAGGATGCTCCGGGTTATCCATGATGGATAACAGTCTGTTCATAGTCCTCCTCTCCACCACAGCTTCAAAGGTGTCCATCTTGCAGCGTATTATGGAGGCAGCAGCATCAGTTTGTTCAGTCTGTATATCTGCGTCTCTGTCTGATTCTCTCCCTCTCTCTCGTCGTCCGTGCATTACCAGGCCCGGCCGAGGCCGGGGAGAGAGTCGTGTGGATTTGAGGGCTTCGAGCCAAGCGCCCCTCCGGGGGGAATTACCTCAAGCTTGCTGGGCATTTAATGAGGTTCACAATGATTTATGTTGCCTTGTGCGCAGAAAATAGAATCAGGGACCCACATATTGGTTTGTTACTGATCAATTTCACCCTGTAATTTTGCCCTGGATACATTTCAATATTACACCGACGACACAGTGATGTCTTGTACTTGCTGCTTTACAAGGAGGGAAGTGTGCGTTGGACAAAGTTAAGCACGTGGATCCCTGTCCGAGAGAGGATTTGCAGTGGTCTGTCTCCTCTTTTTCTGTTTTCCTTTGTTGGGGAGAATTGTAAGGTGAAGAGGTTTTCTGGCAAGTGGACCGGAGTTCGAGCCTGAGGCCCCAGGCTTGACATCCCCTGCCTTTCTGCCTCTATTTCTCATGTATCAACACAAGTCAATGCAGTCTCTCTAACAGAGACCCCCCCCCCCCCCCCCCCACACACACACACACACACACACACACACACACTGAGCTATTTGCTGTCAAGGTTCCATTGCACTTGCAGAGTTGCTGTCAAGTTTTAATTCATTAAAGCTGTCAACTTGTTAGTGGCGAATATTCTGAGCCCGTCTCTGGAGATACATTTTTTTCACGCCCTCATTTCCACCTGCTGTCTCGTTCAGCCGGGTGATACCAGGCCTGCTGGCTGCGTTCTAGCTGCAGATGAGGCCAGGCAGTCAGTCTTGTGTCCAGAGGGAACAATGGATTACCTAGCAACAGCTCTGCTCCTTTCCCTCTCAATTTAAAAGCCAACAAGTCTATCTGCAAATCAGTTAATAACATGGCACTACTCCTTCGGCCAGATCCTTCAGCCTGTTTCAATTAAGGTTCCTCGTATTGACCCGAGCTTTGAAAAGGACCCTCTCTTGCGGCAAGTCCAAGCCAGCATGCCTTTCAAAGCAAGCAAGGGTTGGTTGACCAAGATTAGCCTCGGCTCTGCCATGGGCTCAGATGAAATCTTAAAAAGTTTTTCCTTAAAGGAGCGAAGTCTTAACGAAAGATCTCGCCAGAGAGGAAAACAACAAAAACGCTCTTCACTTCGTTGAGATTTTGTCTCCGTCACATCCTTTTTCTCCAAATCATCTTTGCCAAAAACAAAAAGACGGATCTCAGTTTGGTCTGTGCAAATATTCTCACAAGCAACTGTCAGCAAAATGTTTGACTAAGGTTCTCTTTCGTAGCTCATGTCGACAAAGTGCCACTGCAGTATATCCAACGGATTAGCTTTCTTTCGATACGATCACCAGCAGTGACACAGACACTACTAGAAGTAATATCTCAAAGGTACCACTTTAAAAAAAAAGTCACCCTTAAGAAAGGGTTTATGAGTTGCAATGTCATTAATAGTTAACAGACAGTTTATTTGATGCTTTGTAACTTAGTCACTATCCCCTTTGTGTTTACAACCCTCCTCCAGAATAACCCTGGCTAACCAATAAACAGAAGGATCGAAATCTGTTTACACAGATTTATAATGCATTCGTAATTTCTCTGGTGGAAATTTGCCATGTGAATTTACTCAATGGGTCTACTAAAGTACATTTTTTAGGTAGCTCTATATGAGTATTTGGATTTTTCAGAATCTTATGCTATTTATACAACTCAAAATTTCATCTTCCCCAATCAGCACCTTTCGTTCTATGGCATATTATGATCTCAATTTCTAATTGACATGGTTTTGGAAGAGACTTCTAAAATTACTTATACAACATGTTGCTTCCTCTTTTTCGTAAATTTGCAAATGTCATTCTACATGTCCGTTTTCACAGAAATCAGGCGAAGGAGATACAAGCTGTTATTAATAAGTGACTCTACAGCTGGATTTTAGGACCTTTTCCACAGAGACAGTATTTATGCTACGCTACGCCAATCGGCTGCTGCCAGTAGCTTCACATTTAAGAGCATCAATCTTCTCATCTAACTCTTTCACCACAATGTCAAATTATTTTGTTCTGATTCATAGTTTATAGAGACAGATGTCTAGATTTGTAGAGTTTTAATTTCCTGTCCAAATCATTGCAATAACACAATGTACATCCACTTTTCGGTTGGCCCACAGTGACACTTACAGCTATAAATACTAACTGTCACAGGAACTTCGGCGGCAATATCTCCAAATCGTACTTTTCACCGATGCTGGCGCCTCTGGTGTTCTTCGCCCCGATCGCCGTCCAGCACGGAGCCTGAGGGGGAACAGAACTTTACAAGTGTCCCGATATCAGGCATTAGTCCCACCCTGTCTGCCAACACTGCATATGTCGCTCCTTTGCACTTGTGCGCCTCTGGGGCCCACAGACAAACGCATCAACACGTGCACAAACACACACAACCTGAATGCATATTTTTATAATGGCACCTGTGCACACGAGCCCGTGCACACACGGACGCGAGCCTCCCACCTGTTCTCGCTGCTCAACGACGCTCGGCTCCCTTCCCCTCCTCTCTGCGTAGCAGACGTGGCTGCCAAAATGCTCCCACAGCCACACCGCTACTCCGCTCTGTGCAACATTGCTGGTATTTAGATCAATTTAGCCGAACATATGCTGCTCTGTTACGGGATCGTGTTTGCTAGTTTTCCCCGGTTTTTTTGCAGCCTTGTGAGGAACTTTGCACTTTTTTTCTCGGCACAAGTCACAAATTAGATAAAACAATTTGGAAATGGGTTTTTTTGTGTCCATGAAAATAAGAAGGTCTCTTTGCGCCAGCAGAAACCTATTGATTTATTACCACGGAGGTAGAAAGGTTTCATTGATCTGAGGGGCAACCTCTGTTTTTCCCATTCTGACTTAAGGATTGTGGTGATGGACAAGCCAAAGGCAGACAGTCCAACACTATCTAAAACTGCCCTGACTGTCCTGAGGGGTGACAGAAGGCAAATAGACTAATGTCACCCACCCAATGAATATCTCACGGTACGCTGGCCGACAGCGTCCGCTGCAGCATGCGCCTACCCACTCAATAACTAATTACAATGTCTTTAGCCTCCTCTCCCCCTCCATCCTTTTCCTCTTTTCAAAGGAGAGTCAAAGGACAGGATGTCTATTCATTAAAAAGGCTGACTAATGCCGGCTCCCGCAAATACTTCCCCTTTCCACTCTATCACTTTAACACATTAAAGCTGCTGTCGGGTACGCGCTGCAGTCCGGACAATCTTCAGACCGTGTTTGCGCGGCTCCCAGGTCAGATCATTTGCGTACAGGTCATTTTGGAAGTCAGTGATATAATCTATTATGATATAATCTATTATTTAGTTCGTGCGTTTTGTCTGATGAGGACGATTTTTCAACAGACGGTGATGTCATGGTTGCCAGGATGTCGCAGTTGCATGTGACCGCATGTGATGCGATAGCATCATGCCACGAGAACAACTATGAAACATAAACTTCACATACCATTATGTATTTTCTTTTTGGCAAAACAACTGAGTAAAGTTTGTGTTAGCCATCAAACGAGATCTTTGTTTGAGATCCTGTTTTAAACATCACGAGCTGTCGCCCCGATGGCTCTGGTGCAGGAGGTGACAGCAGGCGCAGGAGAAACCGCAGTCACCGGTTTACTCCTGTGGGAAAGCCTCGCAGGGGGAAAGACGGCACAAGGTCATCTGGATCTATATTAAATCACTTTTTCCTCACCATGGTAACCCCACCTCCCATCTCTGGCTCTCCTTGTCATTGGTACTGAGCAGTCCTGCAAGTTATTGTCCTGGGTATAAATAGGCTGACAGTATGGCAGGGCCAGGTGGTCTAATCTGCCAGTTCAGTGTCGTCCTCGCTGCCTGGCACAGCGCTGAGCCGCTGAAGTGGATGTTTTCCTCGTATTCACAATGACCTCGGATTTTTCCACAGAGGGCACAGTTCCCTGGCTGACTGCAGCAAAGCAGCTCCTTTGATGAATAGATGATATCTATCTATTTATCTATCTATCCATCTACTGTATCTATCTATCTATCCTTCTATCAATCTAACTATCTACTGTATCTATGTATCGATCTATCCATCTACTGTATCTAACTATTTATCTATCTATCCATCTACTGTATCTATCTATCAATCTATCTATCTATCTATCTATCTATCAATCTAACTATCTACTGTATATATGTATCGATCTATCCATCTACTGTATCTAACTATTTATCTATCTATCCATCTACTGTATCTATCTATCAATCTATCTATCTATCTATCTATCTATCAATCTAACTATCTACTGTATCTATGTATCGATCTGTCTATCTACTGTATCTATCTATCTATCTATCTATCTATCTATCTATCTATCTATCTGTCTGTCTATCTATCAATCTAACTATCTACTGTCTCCATCTGTCTATCTATCTATCTATCTACCTATCATGTTATCTATTACCGATACCTTTCTAAAGTTGTAGAGAGCGATGAAAAATACATTATGGTTCTGATACATTGACTTGTAGATGATCCGTTACAATTTGCTCTTCCTTTTGTTGTCCTGGGAGTTGGTTTTCCGGTTTGAGCATGTCTGCCTGAATTACTCTTATACAACCACTTTCATCACGTACAGTAAAACGGACAAGACTTTTAGAAATCTTACGAAATACGTTGAATTTCCTGTTTTACGTGAGCGTTGTGCTGCTTCGTTGAAAATATTCCATTTTATTCAATACATTCGTGATTATTTGGACCGTTTTACTATTTTAAACTTCTCCTTTTAATTGTGACTGCACTTGTTAGAAGGTTGTTTCATCCAAAATGGCCACACAATTTTGTTCATGACGTTTCACCCTTGTGTGAGGAAGATAAATTGGGCTGACAGTTTACAAGTACACCTAATAACCAATTAAATGAGGTCTAGTTATTCACTTAGATGCTTGTGTCTATTTGAGACAAAGTACTGGTACATGTGGTACAGTCTGAGGTCATGTGTCTTTCAACATGAAGAATAGACAGATCAGGGAAGGCAAACTGTACTGGAGCAGTATCAAAGTGCCATTATCGGACCAGTAAACAAGGTTTATGATTCTAGTTTGCCTGTTAATTGTTTCATAATGCTAAAAATGCCCTTTACTTTTAGCTTTTAGAGGTGAAAGTTGATGGGAGGCAGCAGCCTGGCGCGTACAGGCGGGTACGGGTGAGGCCACACGCTGACGGCACCTTTTAGAAAATCGCTCTTGAGCGACAGCTGCCTGGTGTTTACTCCTGCAAAGTCTACAGGGTCATCGAGATGGTTCAGATGCTGAAACTGGCATCGGAATGAAGGCGGACACCACCCACAGAAGTTATGTATAATTGCTGGAATGTGAAGGTGGATCTGAAGCTGAAGTGTGTTGTTGTGTTGAAAGAGGATGATTACGATTCCCCTTCTGTCTCCTCCTCCATCCTGAACTCTCGGGGCTCCCTCTGTCATCCCTCACCGTTCTCCATCGCACCTCATTATGTCTGTCCTCATTACAATATCCCAGTGGGTTTTACCTGACATGCCCCCTTTCAGAAGCCTAAAAAGTCCATTACCCCCTAAACCCTCACAATGTTTCATCAATCATTAACAATTATAGGCAAAGCATACCATCGTATTGTGTTCTTCTTCTTCTTCTTCTTCTTCTTCTTCTTGTTTTAACCTTTTTTTTTTTTTAACTTGCACAACGAACCACGTTGTGAGGCGTGAAACTGAAACATTGAAAAAATTTGACAAAGAACCTTCTGTAACAGAAAGAAATCTTGTTTTGGCGTAGCTTTTCATTACTTACCTGTAATGCAATGCTAGAAATTTTCTCAAAATGGCCTTAAGCACAACCTGTATTCAATACAGACCGTTGTAAAAGTTGTCCAAGAACATTCGGCTGCTGTAGCTGACCCGAAGTAACCTGATGGAAACTGTTGAGAAAGTTTTGGGATAGACAAACAAATTGACTTATGGCTGTTGGTAATATGTCTTCATTGTGCCTCCATCAATTCCCCAATTCCCTTGTCCTAACCCCCCCCCCCCCCCCCCACCTGCCATCTGTCGACCTGTTTACCCGCTTCCTTTCCATTTCTCCTCCCTCCCCGTTCTTTATCTCCTCCAGTCATGGAGGCCAACTTGTCACCAGCAGACGTGTTGATGTCTAATGGTTGTGGGAGCATTAATCGACAACGCCCGCAGCAAACAGGAAGCCTGAAGGGCTGCAGGGAGAACAGAGGGGGGGGTTATCTGGGAAGGCAGGCCGTCTCTCTATCACCGTGCCAATGGAGAAAGCAGCGCGGAGCCCGGCGCTCCACGGCCAGATAAGGCCCCCAGACGGAGCAGCGCAGCAGCTAGACCCCACTCACGACAACGGATGGGACAGAGCAGACGCGGTGCGTGACCGACAAGTCTGCCCCGCTTCTCGCCCTCTGTGCTTCTCAGACAGCTTCTGCTAATTCTGTCTTTTCCACCGAGGACCTCGGCCGTGCACCGTATGTGATAGGAAATGCCGAGATGCGCGCGATTATTGAATTATTCAGAGGGAAGAAAGAACATCCCATACTGGCTAAATTTCACAACATGGATTTTTATTGTAACGTCTGTAGATGAACTCAACTCACCAACTGAGGGGGTTGAATGAACGTGTCCAGCTTCTTGACCTCTCGCTAAGAAATTAAAAAAGAAAAGATAAAGCTTACTGATTGGCCTAAACATTTAAATTCCTGAGTATCGACTCAGCTCATAACATTGATATGAGATATAACTTTAATAGAGCTATATAGCTAGGGCTATAGACAATACGTGCACTAACAATCAACACATTTAATGTTACAAATAAAATACATGACAGAGAGCTTCTGGGCTTGAATTCAGAAAAATAAAAGAATAGGTGTAGCTGGACTGACCCTTTTTTTTCCATTTCCCAATTTTTGTATTTTATATTAGACAATCTCCATCAAATCGATTGAACAACTCCTTAACTTTTCCTTTCCCTCTTCAACCTCCTTTGGTTCCCCGCTTTTTTCTCTGACTCTCGTCTCGTCTCTCCTCGGAGTTTGAATCTCAACGTCTCGATGACGCGGTGGTTGGCTGATTGGCGTCACATGAGATGATTTACAACACGTGTAATTGGTCGTGTGCGTTTCCCCGCTCTGCCACACCGGAGCAGTAAAAAAGGGAGAAACGCTGCGCGCCGCGATTGTCAATGATTTATACCTCACGGCTGCAGGTCCGGATCGGACGGCATCTGGGTTCAGATCCAGGTTGCAGTCTGCCCGTTAGTGACCTTGAGGTATTCAGGTTAATACACGAATCTGCCTAATTGATGTTCTGGCCGCCAACGTCATCAGTCTGTGAACACAACGCGGAACAAATGATCACCTCACACTGCAGCATTAGCATTCATTTGGGGTGAGTGAGAGATAAAAAACCAAGATGCGGCGTAAGGCTGAAGGGGGCTTCGGAGTCGGGCGACAATTCTCTGTCGGTGAGCAACGTCTTCAGCACCTGAAGTGAGTTTCCCACTGCTGCTGTGAAAATACCGATTACAGCAGTTTTAGAGTCAGGATAAGAAAGTTGTGGCTTTGGTTAAACACCGGACAGGTTCCGGCCTGCGCCTCAGCCCCCCAATCGCCCAACCGCGACCGAGAACCGTGACATGCCTCAGGAGAAGGGTTGAATTGTCAATGACGTTTTTGAAAGTTGTCATCCGCTGTATGTGTATGTCATGTATGCACCAGAAACTGAATGTAGATTTTTTTTTTTCCCCGTTGTAAAGGCTCATTGTTAAACATTCTGTATTTCAATAATGAAGGAGAGTTGTTTTCTTACCTGCTGTACTTCTTTTGTCTCATCACAGTTGCTGCTGTCCCCTGTGTGTGTGTGTGTGTGTGTGTGTGTGTGTGTGTGTACAAGGTCTTATGGGAAATAAGTGCATTCAGTGCGTTCTGTACTAGAAAATCCAGTCCTGTGTTTGACCAACCATGTCAGGCACTTAAATCACGAAGGGGCCGGAATTCCTCTGGGCCGTTGCAGCCTGTCACCGTGAATGTAAAGACAGGCTTTATCTTACGAGACTCAAATATGACCATGAATAATGTAGAGGCATGGTAGAACGAGTGCGTAGGAGGGATCGGAGGAGCGTTACTTTCTCCGTGACTCTCTCCGCATATCGAGTCAGAGGCACGGTGCCACTGAATCATCCAATCTGATTTACCGCAATCGTCTCAAAGTGGGTGTGCGGAAGACAGCAATCAAGAATCAACAACAAAAAAAGAAACATCACGAGCTTGGAGATTTCACAAAAAGATGATGGATGAGGCCTGTAGCAGATTCATAATAGAAGAAGGTGTTGCAGCGTGAGACGTGCAGCAGAGGACAAAAAAAAAGACGCTCTTCTGAGGGGGATTCATTGGGTGTCGGTCACCTCCTCCTCCGTGCTGATAATGAGGGGGAACAAAAGACTTTCCTGTGCCTGTTATTTGTGTGTGTGTGTGTGTGTGTGTGTGTGTGTGTGTCAGCATATGCATGTTTGTTCTTGTCTGGCAAGAAATTAACTAAGTCACAGAGGTCTGAGACAATAGCGGACAGGAATGGCCGAGCCAATTGCGGGCACCTCGGCAACGGTAAAGCCATTTCGCTCCAGCAGAGCACTTAATAGCTTTGGCTGATGCAGAGTTTGGAAATCCATCAGTCAACGGGGCCAGACTGAGATGAGCAGCCTGCTCAGCCACAGTCCCAGTGGCCGAGGAAACAATGGCTCCGTCTTCATCATGAGCGCAGGCCGCTCGGTGTCAGGACCTCGCGCTCGGATTTCGATTCCCGTGATTACGCTGTGGGAGCGCTGCAGCGGAAGGCTTTGCAATTTGCATAGACAAACACCGACATTAGCCTCTGTGGGAACAGAATGAATGTGTGAAAGTGTCAAACTTGAATGCGTGGATACGTTTTCCTTAAACAGTTTCTGATTTGCCAAACGCTTTGCAGCTGCTCAAACGTTTGGAGATTAGTCTTATACTCTGTGAATTAACATTTTGGCTCTTTGAAGTTGACACCCCAGAAAATCAGCACTGCGTTTCCACGCCATAAAGTTTGGGGTTGTTCGCAAAGGGACGCATTTTTGCTTTCCTTTGTGAGCAGATTGCAAACACCAGGATGTCGGCCCTTTTAATTTATCTGGCTGCAATGGTGGCTCTGTTGATAATCCTGTCGTCGGAAATATTTCATGCGTTACGGATCATTTTATGCACATTTACCCAAATGTAAAACATGATATATTTCTTAATAATTCGTTGTGACGGCTCACAGGCTCAGGTTGGGTTTGAGAGGACGGCCCTGCGTCCTAGACGTCACGTATATAATATTTTAGGAAAACATAGTTACTGCCGTGAGTGCTGCTCGCAATGCACTGAGCCGTGGTTGGGGAGGATCCTCGGTGCACAACGCCAAAGCCACGCCGGACCTGCACGCTCGGTCCTGCGTGTGTACTGTGCGAGGGGGGGGAAAAAAAAATGGTTTTGATTGAATGTTAATAAAGTTAACTTTATTCATAGATCACTTGTTCAAAAAGACCTTAAAAGTCACCTTGCCCTTCGACCTTCTCCATGGAGCCGAGGTGCTGCAGCGCCACAGCAGTGGTGGGACACGGACACCTGTTGTCCCTTTAGCTAACAGAGTTACTGCCCGAGGCTGTCTGTGTGTGTGTGTGTGTGTGTGTGTGTGTGTGTGTGTGAGTGAGATGTCCGTCTGTGTGTGAGCTTTTTGTGCTGATGCGGGGGGGGGACTCACACAGCAGGATGTGTGTTGTATCCTGCTGGTATTAAGTAACGTCTGAGTAGTCGCAGCAGTGTCGCAGTAGCAAATATCAGTTATCATCCTGTCAGGATATAAATACTGAACATAGCTCTTTACATTTGGGGATATTAAGACGAAATAATGTCCGTGTCTGTGTCTGTAACTTGTACAAGCGAGGACTTCATGAATGAAGCGCGGAGGGAAATTCCACAATGGAGTTTGACTCGGAGGCATCTGTCAGCGCCATCGTCGGCACAGTCAAACTTTGAAACCCTTCATTTTCAAAAGCAAAAAGAAACCATCCACCATCCCAGTCCAAATCAGAATCAGATGTGTGCGGTTGACATTAAACGCTTTCAGTTGGCAGGAATCAGCTATTACTCATGTTTTGTCTTGTAAACTGGCAATTAACTCGCAGGCTCTTTTTTTTTTTTTTTTTGAGGTTGTTCAACTTGATTGTGAGGTTACTGGAGAGGGACTTCAAAGTCTTGGTGAGTAAAAGAATGTATATTTCATAATGCGTATTCCAAGTCATGCATCTTTTCTTCTTCTTTTTTTCCATCCCAGTCTTCAGTTAAATTTGAAAAGAACGTGGCGAGAAAGTGTTGCCTTTGCTTTCAAACAGTCAAACTGTGATCCCAGTTTCTGTCGTTTGGTAATTTTGGATGAAGCCATTCATTCAGTGTAAATGTCATTCTTTGGTCTGCGGCGCACGGGCGATGCCACGATATTGTACAGAGGTTTCAGACGCTCAGACGTTCGGTGGATTAACAGTCGCCACCAGGGTCAAATGTCAAGGGAGCTCACGTAGATGCTGACCGACAGAGGCTATATAAATGAAAGTAGATCATGGACTATGGTTCTTGGTCGGGCACGTTGCTGCGTTGTGTCTGCTGGATGTGTCAGGCGGCAACTGTTTCTGACGCATGAACCGAGTTCATACGGTGATGCAGCGCCAGTGTTGCGTTTACGGCAGGCCATCAAGTGGCTAGGAAATAAATGAATGCTGGTTAAAGTGTCGCTCAACGTATTATTTGCGGCACGTTAGGAAAGTGCGACTGCTCCCCCCTTTAAAGCAACTATTTTCCAGATGGTGCTGGTGTTGCAACTAAAACCTCTTTGATGATGATGACTATAAAAAAAATTGGGGCAGAAAATAGGACAGTCGGTTGGTTAAATTGTATAATATTCGATTCTGCTTTATTTCTTTTTTGTATTTGTTTACCCCTTTGCGTCGAAAGTGAACTACATTCCAAGCGTGGCACTGCTGCGCGGTGTGTATGATGCTGCGCTCCTGACTACTCCAGTCAGAGTCGGCCTTCGAAAGGCTGTTCCCCCATTTACAAATTCAGCGGCCCATGTAAATCGTGTCCGCGCATGACCGGTTGCCTCGGAGGTCCCTTCTGCTGCTCCTTTTTCTGGTGTTCAAAGTCGAAGCCTATAGCCAACGCTAACAACTTCATCTCACGGCTCCGCTCCGGGTGTGCGCTCGTCCTTCCGCAGGGCCGAGTCTGTATTTGAACTTGTTCCGGCGGTCGATGGCAACCGAGTCGCCGATCCCGAATTCACTTTTGGCAGAGCAACGTCCACCGTGGTCAAAAATGATTTCTTATACACTCATTTGTGTGGTTTGCATGTAAGCGGGCGGACGGACGGCTAAACTGACCCCGCCGCGATACATTCCCCCTGTCACTCCCAGCGATCGACTTCCCAGACGTGTCAATGCACTGCGCTCATTTGTTTTTTAACATCAAGGAGTTTTCCAGTTCCCGGCTCACCTCGGTGTCCACGGTCCGAAGTGACCGCTTAATATTGCAGACATGCCGCCACCGAAAAACATGAATGTGCTCAGGTTATGAGGGGAATTGGTATTCATTGTGTCCACTTCAAACAATGAATTATTTATGGTTTCGCTCGGAGCTACTGCTGAGCTGGTGTGGAGAAGGAAGCGGCGAGAGGGAAAGACGCGAGAGCGTTGAGGGCGAACGAGAAGCTTTCGGCATCGACGTAAACAGACATTCAGTCCATTAGGGGCTATGGGTGGTCTCCATTACTGTTAGAGGTGACACATTATGCAAAAATCACTTTTCCAGTGTTCGTGCACATGAATGTGGGTATCTGTGGGGGCCTGCCACTGTTTGACAGGCATTTTTTAAATTTTATTTAATGAGGTCAATTGTTCAGTTTTCCGCCCCAAAAGATTGAGCTGCAATCTCGTATGCACAGTCTGTGATTACGGTACAGGGAGCCTTAAAGCTACAACCCACTGCGGCTACATTGTACGGAAATGTAACGCATTCAGGAAAAACACGGCTTTTCCCGAATGAATCTCCAGATGGTGCTTTTTCGTTTTTCCATGGAAACTTTGCTCCGAATTCTGAGGTAATAAACTTGTTAATCCGGACAAACGGGGCAAAACACTAACTTCTTTTCTCAGGTGAATGTGTTCCGCTGCCATAAAGAATGGCTGGGAGGCTCTCCAGGACCCCCATCGTCAAGCAGCCCGGGCCAGAGGTTGTATGTCTTGACGGGCGGTGATATGATTGCCCCGTGGCTACAGGCGCTTTTAACTGTAGCTGATTTAGAAAAACAAAGGGATTTTTTTGGCGGGGTGATGAGTATATTTACACGGGCCGCCCACCGAGGCAGCGGCGGGATCTGAGAGTCAAATGTCATCATTACTGTGATTCTCTTCGAATCGCTGTTTTCTCCCCTGCACTTCAACGTACTGACTGAGTATTGGTGATTGAGTATTTATCCAGAATCAGGTTATTTGGCAGTAGCTCCACTGTGAGTAACATCACACGTGTCGCTTGAAATGTGAGGAACCTGGTCTTCGTCTGTTCTCGTCAACTGAATGAGCGGATTTTTCTTCATTTACTGATTTTTTCATGGAACCATTTCCCCCAAAATCTTTTGACGTACACAGATTCAAGAGTTTGCAAACCTACATCTCTGTAGGTTGCAAACGGAGACATTTTTTTTTTATTTTTCCTGAGGGTGAAGGAAAAAAAGTTCAACGCAGTTGGTGGAGAGATGTACTCCTCTTTGAAACTGGATTTCTCTCTGTATGCTTGTTAAAAAACAAGCGGTGCGATCGATCTCCTTCGATTGAGGGCGGCTCACACTTTTAAATCTTTAACGTTCATTGATTCTTTCGCAAAAATAAAAAGGCCTCGGTTTGCAATTCAGCTCCCTCGACCCACTGTGCTGCCGCACTGTAACTTGATGCGGAGCCGCTTTCATTTGCAGGATCAATAAAATCCCCCCCCCCCCCCCCGGAAATTCAAATTGCGCGTGCGTCGCTATAGTGTAGCCGCGCGTCTCCCTTTGTCCTTCCTCCTGTGTTGTGCCACTCTTTCAGTTTGTCCGGACGGTGTTTTTTGTCAGTGACGACGTCCCCGGCGTAATTGGCAGACACAGGTGAAGGACGTGACTCTGCTGTCGGCTCCCGTTTGTAGCGTCTGTTGTGCCAGAAACTGCACAAAAAAGAATCGCTCGGTAATGTTGAAGTGGCAGCGGCCCCTGATGAACCGTCCCCCCCAACAATATCATTGGCTTGAACCTCCAATCGGATTGGAAGAAGGATTCTGGCGTCACTGGTGTCGGGACAGGAAGTTCCTTTGCCTCTGTGTGTATACTTTGTAAGCAAAGAACCGCGTGAGCCTTACTTAAGAGTTTAAGTTTTATTCGTCTGATCAATCAAACTGCGACTCTGCTCCACAGGTACTTCTGAAACTAAATCTTTTTTTTTTTTATTTCCCTTCCTTTCACTCCCCTCTCTCACTTCCTTGTTACTTCACCGCTGCTGTCAGGCGTGATTTAAACTTTTTTTTCACCACTTCCCTTTCTTCTTCTCAAGTCGGTGACATTAATTTATTCCCTCCTTTCTTTTTTGGGAATGGAAATCTGAGCAGGTGCTACGGAAACTGCGTCCCTCCTCTGACGTGGGTGATGTATGCTCTTGTGCGCGCTGAGAAAATGAGAACGGGGGGGGCTCGGAATGATTCCCCCGGAATTGGATGCAGGGAGAACATGCGAATGTGTGCCGTTGGACAAGGCGCGGCAGGCCCCAGCGATGTCATCAAATAACAGGGGGGGGGGAGCGCCTCTCCAGGAGGAGCCGTTTGGTCCAGGACCTTCGAGTCCTGCATCAACATGTGCGGCCCAAATTAGTTTTTTCCATCACTGTCATATTTTGGTCTTTTTCCTGATGATCTGTAGAAGATGAGGTAACTTTCATCAACCAAGCCGAAACATGCTAGAAAGCCTACTCTCAATGTCGAGAGTCGCTGTATTTTAAAAAAAGGCGACAGATTTTTCCAGTGTTTCCAGGTGGTGTTAATGTTTGGTCGCGAGCAGTTGCAAGGACGCAGGTACTTCTCCCCAGAGTCCCGGAGCGAATGTCAGCCAAGGTTCACTCTTGTTTCATCTCTTTTTCTATTACTCTCCCTCTTTGGATGCCATTTTTGCCCTTTGTCGTCATTTGTCTGCAAAAGTCACTCCCCGGTGGTCAAGGGGAATAACACGGTGAAAGCAGGGCTCACAGGGGACCGACGTAGGCGCACGAGGTGTTGCTTTCCTGTCGCCATCACACTGTGCCATCAGTTTTAACGTCACGGTGACAAGTCCAAGCCAAAAACACTTGTTGCTATGCCTTCGTCTTGTTGTCAGTAAATGTAGAGACAGACAGGAAAAAGGCAGATTGGATTCATACCTGAGCCTTGACACATAGTTGACCCACTTGACCAGTTGCGGCACTGGCTCCCCAGTTCTGCCCTTTTTTTTTTTCATGTTCACAGTTCACAGCAAATACAAACATGAAAAACCTGAATTGTTTGTGAGTGACATTGGCCCCAGACGGACACGGACATGTTCAGTTGTGCTTCTCCCAGCCGGGTGCACCTCGGGAATGATTCACGCTGCAAAACCTTGATTAGGATTTGTTTTAACTGGGGATTGATCATTGTTGTAAACCTAGCCAACGCGTTACACATCTCTTGCTCCAGTGTGAGTCGCTTTTCACTCTGGAGTAGTCTTCCGGTCACAAACATGTGATATCCTCTGCTCACCAAACACTGGACTCGCTCGAGTTGTCGTCCCGGCCCTGATTTGATCAAACCTCGAACCGAGCCTTTGTCTTTCAGCTTTTTTACGGGATGCATTTGCTGCGTCTGGGCATCTGCTCGGCGGCGTGGAGCCTCTGCCAGCTTTCGAGCCGACGCCTGCTTCTGGCACTGGGCTGTTGGTTCCTTGAGTGAACGAAAACGCATGACAGTGCCTGTCATGTGTCAGCGGGGACTCATTAACCAAACAAATCTGTGCCATCACCCCGCGGTCCAACAAGACTTCCAGCCACGGTGAAGGAGAAGACGACCAGCTGCTCTCACAAGCAGCCCTCCTCCAAAAGAGAGATGGAAAAAAATGCGCTCACCATTCCATCTCTCCCATGTGAACAACTGATCATATTCAGATATTCATCGGCCCGGTCCGCGGAGACTAAATATTGAAAAATCACAGTCACATTTAATTCAGCTGACACAAGAATTCGCTCAAAGAGTCAAACTGCGTTTGTCCTTATTTCAAGGACTGCACCGATGTTTGGTGCAGGTAAAAATGAAAGGTAAGCGACACGACTTTAAATTGGGCTTCATGCAATATGTATCTTTAAAGGTGCTCCTGTTTAGAAGTGCAAAATACGGGAGAGGGAAGGGAAATTTGTATAAATAGCTGCTGCACCCGATTTATCACGGTAGACTGCGGCACAGGACGTTGTGCCGGAAATTTAACATCTGAGGAAAGCAGGTAAAGTCTGTATCACGCAAGGTGGATGAAACACAGAGAGAGAGAGAGAAATGATGAAGTCAGACGGGGAAATGCTTCACTCACACCAGTCAAGAATACTGCAAAAATAAAACGCCAATTGGAAAGTTATTTTCCAGAAGCTCTTAATTCAAACCACAAAAAAAAAAACCCATAAAACACAGAGCAACAAATTTGATCGTTTGTCGTTTTTTTCCCACTTCATCTTTCGTTCAGTGGCCTCCTGCTTGAATATGTATTCTCCTGACCTTTGGTGCCTCATCACTGGTCCAGTTTAGTGCAATACGATTGCAGCAACAAATAAAACCAAGCAGAATATTTTATACTAGCTTTATCTGTCTGCAGGGATTTTTGCCAGTTTAAAGCAAAAAAGTTTATTCAACTCTCGGTTATTTAACTCTGAATGTGCAAAACTGCTCCGTCTAAACATTGTGACGTTTCTCTGGTGTGACACGAGAATAGCCATCGAGACCTTAGTGTAAATTCCCCCGACGGGATTGTTCCCTCACACTTTGGTGAGGGGAGGAGACGAGAGGAGAGGAGACAATCAGAAAATGTCTTTCGAACCACTGGCGGTAGGAAGTAAATAAGAAGTTCCTTCCTGCTTCCCAGTGAAAGGGATGGGGCGCTTCATCACACAGATAAGAATGCCGACTGAGGCGCCGCCACGGCAAAGGAAAGGAGCCCGGGTCTTTCTTGTGAAGTATGGATTAGTTCTGGTAAAGTTGGTATGATTAATCCAATGCCGGGGAGCTGCTGCGGAGTCTGTACCTCGCTGTGCAGCCGGGCGAGAGGAATGGACTCCTCCGATATGTGCCGGTGTTGATTCATCTTTTTGATTGCGAGGAGCTGCTCGCGCATTCTTTAACGATTAAACCAATAACGGACTAACGGAATAATGTGCTCTCCGATGCTCTTCCGCACATTTTTTTTTTTTCCCCCAGCTTCGCGCACGTTAAACCTGGTGAGAAATTATATAAATGCTCCATGTTTTAATCCTAAACACATGCTTTAGTGTGACTCACTTTCCCGTCCAGGAAAAAATATTCCCCCGCACAACTCACAAAATGGGATCTGCTCTCGGCATGCTGCGCAGCTTTAAACCAGAGGACTGAGAAGATATATGCCGCTCATTTACACACGCCGCAGTTCTGTAATCGTATTTCATTTTCAAAGAAGACTACATCTAATATCTTTACATTTCGAGAAGGTTATATCCCTTCGCTCATGGTTAATTTCAATTTTTAATGGAATATATTTCACCTCTGAAAGACCTTTACATGGATTCTCGCTGTAGCCATAGCATGGCCTACTTTCATACACTACTCTGTAGTCGAAGATGGATTACAGAGGCACATAACCATGCTGGAATTCTCTTTTCCTATGTCTCAAGACATTAATAATCATTACACATTCGCCCATTCAAGCTGTCCTCATGTGAGAAGGAAAGGAAAAAACCTCAGTGGTGTTTCCATGAAGAAAGCTGGTATTTGGGCTGTGATGAATGGATGCTGCGCAGCACGCCGGTGCGGTTGTTAGCACCGCGGCCTCGCAGCCGCCCCCTGCGGAGTTTATCTCCGCATAGCCATGATCAGACTTGATCTCCGAAAAAGTGTCCGGAAAAAGTGGGGTCCGGCGTTTGCCTTTCTCACGTATGAAGAACGCAACAGGAGATGGTCCGAGTCCAGGAGCATCCCCGGAACATTCTGTGGCGCCTGGGTGGAGCATGCAGGTGAGTCATCAACACGCCTTTCTGTTGGCCCCGTGAGGAGCTGCTGACCTGCCAGCCCCCCCCCCGCTCCTAAAAGATAAGCAGTATAGACAATGGATGGATGCTACTGATGTCATTTTTCTATAGTTTTTTCTGCGCCGCCTTTCCATAACAGCCTTCGGCATGGACACTGATTTTCACGAGGTGCTTTTATTTTTGCCATACGGTATTGTATATATCGTTCGCTTCTCCTTTCCTACAAAATAGAAGATGCTGTGTACAGGTGTGGTGGGAATCTGTGTTTTTTTTTTAAAAAGAACATTGCCGATACCGCGGCTGCTCCTTCTGAAATGTGCTCGTACTTCAAATAATGGAGTATCAACAATTCTTCATTTGCAAGTCAGTAACATATCAGATCATAGGAGGATATATTGACTACTGTAAAAATCAGTTGTCAAAACTGATATCTAAAAGTATCCACCTTGTATCCTATATATGTAATTCTGAATGTGAACAATGGACAGTGATGAACATTTGGAATGATCTACTACTTATTAGTATTAGTTAGTATTATGTGTATTTGGGTGAAACTGGAGAGGAAAGTGCAGCGCAAAAAACTGTGCGACCCAGGCTGTCATAGGATTAAGCGTCATCACTGTCATTCTTTAATCTGACACCAAATATAAATATAGTTTTATTTTCGAGTTAACACAAAGACTTGCATTAAAGGTTCCTGCGGGAGCCAGGGGTCCGAACAGATGTGCGTAAAATCCCACACTGAGTTGAACTTGAATGTCTGTGATCCCTCTCCTCCAACACATGTGCCTTTCCAGCTATTGGGAGAAGCGTTTCATATTTTCTGTATTATAATTGAGAGCACCTGGGTCCTCCTCCTAACTGAGACGAACGCTTTTAAGTTCTCTGCCCTCCCATGATGATCTTGTTTTCTTGCAGCTTCCACTCATTAAATGAAATTGGTTTCGGTGCCGCGTGTTTCTCATAATCGCCATCAGTGTTAATAGCCACAACAGTGAAATGCCATTTCCTCATGGGTTGTTTGGCCATTAAAAGAAAACATGTCCGGGAAGTCACTGTCAATCTCCCAGCTTGCACGGCTGACCCTGTCTCTCACACAAAAGGAAACTTGTTTGGAGTCAGGACTTTTACAACGCCACTTGTGCTCTCGTCCTGTTGGCCATTATTCACTGTGACAAGCAGGCTACATGTAATGAACAGCTTTGGCTCCGCGCTCGGGCCGAAGCGAGGCCTGTCCTTTATTGGAGATAAAGATAGGTTATTGATCAATGGTCCTCAACCGTTAGCTCTCTGCTTGAATTTCCGGTATGCAACAAATACGACGGGCAGGATGCTGAGGCTGCGAGAAGAATGGCAGCGGGGAACGGGGAGGCTGGTGCTTCAGTTGGACAGATCGGCTGGCGGGAGCAGGAAGTTAATTCTTTTTCACGCAGCTCATCTTTTTCTCCTTTGCAAATCGACAATAGAGATGGGTAAAGATGAGCAACACGACAAAGGTGTGAAAAGGGTTGCCAACCATAACAATGGTGTCTAGGGATGGTTTTCAGACCAGCACTCATGTTGTTAAGAATAAAGCCAAGTCACTTGCAGCCATTCCAGAGCCCGTGGTGGGGTTGGTGATAAAATGAGCTCCGGTCAGGTGCATTGTTGGTGCAGTGCCGTCAGGAGGCATTAATACCATTTGGTCAGGCGTACGACACACATGTACTCGGACGACACACACTCTCTTTGCCCGTGAGCGGATGTGTTACCTCTGCGGAGAACACCGCAGATGCATTTCATTAAAGGCATGAAAATAAAAAAAGATCCTTATCTATGCCCCTATACTTTATCGCATTCAGTAGGCAAGGGTGTGAGGATGCCTTGTTTTGTTCAGAAAAATTCATGTTTCGCACATCTAAACTCGAAACAGGTCACAGTAGTACCGGCCTCCAGAAAACTATTTCCAGTTTGAGAGCTGATCATGAAGTCGTCGTTTCCTGCCCAGTCCTGAGTGCCATGCCCCCCAGCTCGGAGGAGCTTCTGCGACGCTCAACAAGGAGGTTTTACTTTGCAGTGCAGCAAACGGAACCCAGATAGTGTGTCGTCTTAATTTTGAGTGTGGTCTAGACAGAACTGAGACCCTTTATTAACCAATTGACTGACTCCCTTTGAACAGTGTCGACAAATTGGAGCTCCGTGGTTCATATGGTCTGTGGATGAGTTCAAGGGGGGCGAGGCAAGTTTGTTTCGCAAAGCGCATCTCGGCAACAAGGCAATTCAAAGTGCTTTGCATAACATGAGGAATAAGAGGACACGAAAAGGATTTGGATTAAAAAACCCCCTGTTAAATAAAGACAGGAAATACAAGAGTAAAAGTTAAGAGTGTAAGGGATGTAGACTTATTTGATTTGATAAAAGGCAGCGGCGAACCAAAGAGTTTTAAAATAACCGAGTGTCAGTGGGTCTGCAGTTCTCCTGGAGTTTGTTCCACAGATGTGTCCGTCTCCGACGACAGGTGGACTGTCGAGGCTTTCGCCGCACGAAGAGGATTTTTTTGCCGGCAACATTTCTGCATGACACCCGACGACGGTGTCATTGTCCCCGACGCGGACGCCTTCCCTCGGTCAGATCTGAGAGAGAGCTTCGACAGAATCCGGGTTTCTTTTTCTTCTTCTTCTTTGCAGACATCAAGACCTGCTGCTGCTCCACGTTTTTGTTTCTGTCCATCTAAAAACAAGCTGCGGATGTGGTATCATCAAAGCACACCAGCATGTGGGGGTAGATACAATAATACAAAAGAATATCACACAATCCCTCAAATCACACCAAAGTGAGGCCGTTTTCATTTTTTCGGTAAAGATGCAAATCCATGCAATCTGCTCTTTTGTCTGAAGGCCAGCAGGCCAGAGATGAAAAAAAACCAACAACCCCAAAACAACAAAAAGATCACAAGCAGGGTCTGTCCATATTGAATTGCTGAACAACTACAGGCTCACAAAAGTGAATGGAAAATTACAGGGTGTGTTAACACTTCATTTAGGGCTGACACGCTACCGCACAATAACAGGCTCACGTGCGTGGGCACGGCGGAGATTAGCATAGTTTGTAGGAGAGGGAAAGATGGAGAGACAAAAAGAAACAGAGAGGGATGAAGGGGATGATGAGAGGGGGGCGGGGGGTGCATTAAAGATCAAACAAGAAATAAAGAAACGGGTGGATAGAGTTTAGAAATGAGAAGCTCCCTGAGAGAGATTGGATCACGTTTGAACTCTATATCTTCATTTATGTTAGCTGCATCTCTTTTTCATCAACTCGTATCCTTCCCGCCGTTCAACCCCAATCCCTCCAATCCTCATCCTCCGTGAGACGGTTCATTTTCATTCATCCCAAACAGCTGAACTGCCCATTTGGCGTTTCTTGATGGATCCTGGCATGTGCGCTGGTGACGTCACCCCGTCAGCCCTCTGTCTCCGTCGACTAATTGGACCGTGTCCTCTCCGTGGCCTTCAGGGACCCGGGCATAATTAAAGCAGAGAGACCGGAAGTGTCAAGTTCAGGGCTGCTCACCACTCCCGTCTTAATTGGTGAGAGAGGGAGAGGTGGAGGGCAGGGCAGGGGGCTGCGGGAGCGGGCGGGTTCGCATTGCCTCGGTGGTTGTGACTGGCACTCGAATGTCGCAGGAGGAGGAAAGTGACGGTAATGAACCTGGAGTGTGTCTGATGCATAATTACCACGGAGCGAAGCGTGCTGAGCCATAAAGAGACGAGTTGCTTTAAATAAGGTCATGTAAATGATGGTTATATTTTAAGGAAGGGTATTTTAAGTCATTAAAAGTTGGGTCTTATTTTCATAGTTTTTTGCCACAAATTTTGACGACATCCCATTCTTAAGGGTTTAAAACATATTTTCTTCATGCGCTTGTTTTTCCATGAATGAGGGGATTCATTTTTTCGGTGCACCAATCAGGATAACGCAGCAGTTGAATCAGAATCTGACGACAGAATGATGATTGATTGATTGATGATTACATTTTGAGGCCACTGTCTCTCACAGAGTCTGGAAGAAGCAAATTAGCTAAGTTAAACTTTATATGAATATAATAATAAAAAAAGTCTGCTTGTTCTTTAAATTTTCAACTTGATTAGAAGAAGACAGGTTGTAAACAGAACTACAGATCTGACTGACGATACAAAAAACTTCATTTGGAAATAAAACCGAAAGTGCCTCGAAAGTGACTAAATGTCACTGATGATCTTTAATTGCACCAGCCTGTAAAATGTGATGGACAATGCACAGTTAAGTTATAGATTTTATTATTCATTCTTGTTTTGTCTTCACAAAAACTTTGGTGAGCCTTGGGGCTTTGAATGTTTCTATGAACTGCTCTTGCTTCTTTCCCTGTCTCACTTCTATTCAGTGATGTGTCAATGACCTCACATCTCGGCATTTGACTTGGAAAGGACCTTACTGCCATATCAACAGAAGTTAAACCCCATGTTGCGATGACACAGAAATACTCTTTGAACAATAAAGAATCCTCCTCTGATCGCCTTGCGCTAACATTGCATTTTGCTTTTTTTCTCCTGCTGATCCTTAGCACAGTAAACACAGACTCTGTTGGCCGTGTGTTAATGTTGTCCAAGGGCCAATGTATGTGATGCTTATCTGCACAGATGGCGCATTTGGTGCCAGATATCATGACCAGCTCGCCGCACAACACAGCTGCCAAAATGCATTAGAGTGCCCACTCACTGTTATGGGGCCATTGCTGTTGTGTAGTGGAACAGGATCCTTGTGGCATTTTAATGGGACTCTGGACTCCCTTGCGATGGAAACAAATAATTTAGCCCGTCCCCGTCGCTATATTGATGACGGTTCATGTTCAAATGACCTCCCGACTTTGAGGAATGGTTTTGTGGCTTGCACTGTTGACAGGGATTCAGTGACAGAGTGAGCTGTTTATGTGCCCTTCATGAGACCCTTGCATTAGTATTCAAGTATTCATGCTGGGAGGGGACCCTCTGGAGACCGGCCGGCCGGCCACCGTGTGCATTTATTCCAGTTTACCACTAACAAAATGGCAATGCCCCCCCACCCTGCCCCTCGAGAAAATAAGTGACCTCAACAGAAGGTTCCTGGCACACGAAACATCTCAGCCACACCTTTTTCTTTCTTGTCATCACTTCGTTCACTTTCCCCCTGAACATCACAGCACACTGGTGAACTCCAGCCTGTTGACTGGGAAAACGAGGCGCTCCGTTAATGAGGCGTGGCTCCGACAGGCTGGAGAGTGGCGCCAACCTTCCAGGCCCGAATGATCCCTCTCTAATCACTAATGAACGAGGAGGTACAGAGAAGAGTCGTAGAACAGATGATGGGAAATAATGAGAATTAATGATGTTGCGGCGTGAAGGACAGATAGCACAAATATACAGATGAGACGGAGAGTGGGAGAGAGTGGGGGGCGGGAGTGAACAAGAGTACCGAAGAGATATAGGGAGAAATGGATGAAAAATAACAACTGAGGTCAATAGAGTTAATGAAACATCATCGTCATTCAAATGTGACATTTTCATTTCTGGCTGAGATACAAATTGATTTCACAATGGAGGATGCCACAGTTGTCGTTTTTAAAGGACAATTTTGTAAATACACATACTTTGTCGAAGAGCTATGTCACATCACAGCAAGAAGGTTTCTGGCTTCGAACCGGACAGCTGGACGGAGCCTTTTCATGTTATCCCTCCGTCTGCGTGGGTTTGCTCCAGGTACTCTGGCTTCCTCCCACAGTCCAAAGACATACACGCACTCTAAATTCCCCAGTGTGAATGGTTGGGCATGAAAATTGGGTATGAATATGATGACCGCAGCTGTCAGAGAAGGAAAAGTTCCAGAAAATGTCCGTCGCAACATTTTGGCATTTGTGTTCACGCATACAGCCCCTCCGGATTTTACTGAAAGTAGCTTATGTGTCAGCCCTGTGTTGGACCAGCGGCCTGTCCAGGGTGTGCGTCACCTCGCCCATTGTTAGCCTTGCATTGGCTCCGCCCATGACCCTCTGAGATTAATTGGTATAGAAAATGGATGGATGGAGTTGTATAAGAATATACCACTCTCATACAAAATAATATATATGTATGTAATAATATATGTATAGTATAATTTTAAAAATATATGAGAGAGGCATTTTGTCTCTCATCAAACCAAAATGTCAGACTGACGACTTTTTTCTACAGAGGGCCACATTCCTGAATTCTCTCATGTGATTTGAAAACCATGGACATGGTCCCATATGGTCTAGCGGTTAGGATTCCTGGTTTTCACCCAGGCGGCCCGGGTTCGACTCCCGGTATGGGAACTAACATTTAATGTTTCCCAGTGAATGTTCATAAACCTCCTGAAGATTACCGTAATCTGCATATGACTGAGGTGCTTTTCCTTCCATGGAAGGCGACTCCCATCGTTGACCTCTCCATCACCATTGAAACCTCTGGTGGGACTCCAGCTCAGACTTCAAGGAACCTGAGTGTTCCTGGGTGCAACCCCTCCTTCAAGTTCCTTGAAGGAGGGGTTGCACGACCAACCCCTCCTTCAGATTCTTGCTCCACAACATCAGGAGGATACGTCAGTTTCTCACCAAGGAGGCAACGCAGGTATTGGCGCAGGCTCTTGACCACTGCATCTCCCCCCTAGCTGGTCTGCTGGCATGTGCCATCCGACCTCTGCAGCTCATCCAGAATGCAGTAGCCTGGCTGGTCTTCAACCAACCCAAGTTCTCCCACACTACACTGCTCCTTCGCATCCTGCATTGGCTCCCGGTGGTGGCTCCAATACGATTCAAGGCACTGGTACTTGCCTACCGCGCTGCCAATGCCTCAGGCCCTTTCTACATCTTCAGAACATGTTCAAAGCTTACGCCCCAGCCCGTCCACTACTGCCTCACTGCACGGGGTGGGCAGCCACCGCTCAACTAAATCCTGTCCGTTTGCTGTCCTGGTTCCACAATGGTGGAACGAGCTCCCTCTTGACATCAGGACAGCAGATACCCTGCTGTCCTGATTTCCGTCACAGACTGAAAACTCACTTGTTGACTACACCTTAGTCCATGAATCATTAAAGCAGAAAGGAAAAAAAAAAAATCTAAAATGGAGGCTATTTGATCAATGTTTATGCATTGGTATGCTACTTACACTTTTTGGGTAATATATTCATGGTTGAATGCACTTACTGTATGTCGCTTTGGACATAAGCGTCCGCTAGATGAATACTTTAGTAGACATTTGACTTTGTTGTGCACTTTGCACCATGTGGGGCATCACACACTGATGCAAAACACAAAAGGTAGAAAAACACAATCTGAGTGTGTTTTTTCTGCTCAGAGAAGGATGTGAAGTGGATGTGGAGACCCTGTGGAGTGATTGGAGCCCAACTGTGATTTAAAGCTCACGCTATGTGGGAAAGTACAACAAGTGGCTTTATGTGATCTACATAGTGTTGAGAGGAAAAAAAATCTATTAATCTACTGCAATTCTTTTATTTCATGATGAAATGGCCATAACACTGGTGGGAGGACACCAGGAGGGTGTGATAGAGAGATCATTAATCAGTCAAGATATGGGTAAAATATCAGTGGGTTGCTTCCGCCTCCTGAAGTAAGTTACATTAACAATCAAAGTTTCTAAACTTTATTACAAATTTACATGGGGCTTTCAGGAACGATCAACTCATCTGTAAAGTTTGCCTTATGGGCTGGAAAGAGCTTTTGCCTCTTCGACTGACGAAACTGTCACTGTGACCGTAGAGATTTTTCCTCATTTCAGAGGGAAGTGAAAATTTCCTGGCAGGAATTACTTTGATTTATTATTACCCCCCCCCCCCCCCCCCCCCCCCCCCCCCCCACACACACACACACTCCAAAGCCACCCAGATCAGTTTGCTGTGGAGGACTGTTGTGCCGTTAATGCACGCTCCCATCTACAAAAGCCACACAAGGTCTCCTGCATCTGCGAGGTTTTCTGTCAAATTACCATTTGATTAAAATTCATTTTATGACTAAGCAAGCCGCGGAGAGCAAACCGCTGTCTGGGAATCGGAGGAATCCAAACATCATAACCAAGGGACATACAAATAGAATAAGAGCACATACTGGCTTTTATTCATTCCTGTTGGGTGACAGAGGTAATTGAATTCGGTCTGGAAACCATTAAGATTATTTATGACTGCCTTTCTTCAGAGGAAACATGAACAGTGCAAGGAAGCCTTGTTTGGCTGTACAAATTTTTTCCATGGCCACTAGACACCAATGCAACCAACGCAAAAGCACATCTAGCTCACCCAGTGGGGGGCGGGGGTTCAATCTCTTTTCTTGCTTGTTTTTGTATAAAAATAGATTTTCTTAGGCTTCAAAACATCATGCAGAAAAGAAGCGACTCTCTGATCTCCTTAGTGCTTCAACTCGACCGTGTGTCCCTGTCAAGGCAGCCGAATCCCACTTGGCCTTGTTCAGCGACATCGGCGTCAAATGATCAATACCGCTGTTTAAATTTGGCTCATTCAACACTTTTACACAGTGCAGCAACTTAATTGAGCTCTTACTAACCGCACAGCACAGAACACGTCTCACTCTGTCTTAACATTTCTCAAAGCCTTCCACACCTGCGGTCATACTGGCCGTGGCAACCAAATGACCGGATACAATTGAAATGCCTTATCTGAGATGCTTGCACTTTTAGTGTTTTTCATTTCATAGACTTTGTCCTTCCAACTTCTATCGTTACAAGTTACTTCAAAAACAACTTACCGACTCAAAATCTCCAACTTCAAAAAGTATTAACAAGCAAAACGATGCGATTAGAATTGAACTCTGTCCTGAAACCAGGACTTGGGGCAGAAAGCAGTTTAAAGAGTTTGATAAAATAACCAAATGTGTATGGCTGGCTGATTATCAAGTCGAGGATCTGAAAGTCCTCCTCTCTGGTCCAGTGTCCAGTCCAAGAGCCAGATTCCAGAGCTGAACCAGCAGACAGATTACCAACACGAAAAGTCCGAGCAAAAGAGCAGGGGCAGAGTGGAGCAGGCTGAACGTGGAGGTATTTCAGAATTAACTGATGGGAATTCCATCTTTTTTAAGTGATACCAGATCATTTGGCTCAGCTCAGCAGTAAGAACCTGCTATTTCAGCTCCCAACAGGCTCTTAATTTAGAACCCATTCTGACTCCTAGATTACACACAAATTTCGCAGTATCATGACCCATTGTTGGTATGTGTGCACGTACACCACTCAATGTAATTATACTAAACCCGGTAATTTCCAGAATGAAATCGTTTCACATTATGTTGAATATAAAAACATGAGCGTGTAAAGAGGAATCCAGACTCAAATTAGCGCAAACATCGTCAAAGGCACGAACCGGCCATTTAGTCATGTCCAGCTTCCAGCATCTGTTGGCAGCAGATTCCAGACCTGCATTAGCCGAAAGTGCCGCCGAGCAATCACAGATGTAACCTTGCAGAGAAAGTGTTCAAAAGTGCAGTCCGTCTGTCCTCTAACTTTGGTCGGTTTTCAACAACATTTTTGGAAAATGCAAGCCAGTTTCAACTTTTGCGTTGGTGCCTTTTCTCTTTAAACTTTAACTGTAAAGCGAATTATGATGAATTAACAAATGAAAAGAAATTGGCTCTCGAGGGGGGCTGGCTCCAATGGTTCACGTAAAGGAGCCGGCTCATAGGACCGACTGGCTTGACCGCCCACCCATTGCAAATGGCAAAAGAACTCCAGAGCATGATACAGAGACTGTAAGCTGTAAGAGTCTAACCACTAATGTGGAATGACGAGGCTGGTGGGGTCTGGTTGTGCGATCCGGCTGGAGAGTCTATACAGAAAACAGCTGAGGAGTTGATGGCTTGAACATGGTGTGCAGGTAGTTTTGGAGGGAAGCAGCGAACCGGAGCGCAACGACCAGCCAACCTACACACATGCAGGCAGACAGGGACCAAACAGGGATTTACAATACACAAGAGGAGCAAGGCAGAGGTAAAGAAACAGAAGGGGAGACCTGATCGCAGCTCTGCTATCTAATCTTCAATTCATAACACTTACACATGACCGCATCAGTACCAAATAATCCAGTGGTATAATATGCAATAGAATAACACTTACAGGGGCCATTTTTTTACACAATGAGTTTTACTTTTCACACTTCCAAGACAAACCAAGGTAACGTTCAGAATCCAAAAGTCTCAGATATTTCAAAAGAATTTCAATCTCCAACATTTAGCTCATCTGTTTCTTCAGGACCCTGTGGTCATGGCTGAATTAGATGTGATGGATAGTGTTGGCAACACAAGAAAGGCATATGTACGTCACTTTAAAGTCCCACAGACCAGCGAATTAAACAAGAAGGACGAGGAAACAAAATACAAAAATGTCAGTGTTTCCTTCTCACTGTAGGAATCTGATCAAGCAACTGCTGTTTTTAGGGCCTTTAACCACATTTTGTACATTTTCTAAAACTGCAATGACAGGGATTGGTGTTGTACATACAATTTATATTCCACTTGATTTTTAATAGTTGTGTATGCTATTTATGTGTTGACCGCTGTATTCTTGGCAATTGTTTTTGTAAAACAATTGCCAAATGTGTGCGTAGACTTCTTAATACAGTCCCTTACCTGTTATATGTGCAGTGGGATTTCCCTGCAAAATTCAAGCGCTCTTGCCCTAAGTCCTAAGAGATTCTGACAAATCCTGTAGTTCATTTAAACATTACAAATTTACTAAATGTGAAAGGTCAAACAGGACCTTTTTAGAAAAGCATCAATTATGCTCAAACCTCCTGTTCTTATTTTATTTTGCCCTTTATGCTCCGCGTGCAGCGCATTAAGAGGGAAACTCTATTTCAAGCTACATTGTCCGAAGTCAGATGATAAACGACTTTGCTGTTTACATAATATACCAAGTTACAGCACTCTTTGACTTTTAATGTATTCATGGAGTACATCAGGTATTTTACTACTATGCATGTCGTATGCAGCATTGCTTTGACATACAACCGCTGCTGCAGCATTGCTTTGACATACAACCGCTGCTGCAGAGACTGGCTGTAAACAGGTAATGTTCAAATCCAAAAAATGAGAAATCAGAATTAGTTCACCGTGAACAGCGGATGCCTCATTTATTTCTAAAATTAGATGAAAGTTGTTTATAAAAACCCAATGCTGAGAACACTTTGCTGGGCAGGATGGATGCGGCATGTGCCTAATTCCTTTCCACTCCTTTCCAGTGGATATGGATACTTCTGACATGATGTAAATCTCTGACCTTTTCATTTCCTGGGTGAAAGAATAGTTTAAAAAAACAATTATTGTCCAATTATCTAAGCTCACGGGTTCGACTGGTTTACTGCGACCAGGGTCATTTTGAAGAGACGACGACAGAAGAATCCGGAGCAGTTTTCCCCACAAAAGCTTTTCCCATGATAAAACCGTCCATGAGCAAATATACAGTACACGAAATGAGCAGATAACTCCAGAAGAGATAACACATATGTCTAACATGTGTTGCTCGTGGGCCCGGACGACTGTTTCCCACCGCGTGAAGCGGTTCAGTGATATTGGGGCAAAGAGCCAACCAGAGGTTCCTGTGACAGGAATCAGACCACCTCTTGTTCTGTTCCTAAAAACAGCGTTGGCATCTTTGAGCAAGAGTGTGTCGCCACAGGGGAGGGAAGATGTATGAATGAATGCATATCCATCCAATGAAAATACAAGTTTGCTGATGCAAAGGCCCCGTGCTCCACAGAAATAGATCCCTGTCTCCTGCTATGAAGTAGGCTAAGGAGCACTAATGAGGACAGTAACAACCAACCCAGTTACCCACTGCTGTGACAAATTCCACAGTGTCCTCGCACGCTTGGACAAAATCAAACAAATATCACATTTTGCATCAAACTCATCTTTTCAAGACTTTGGAACGAAATCTCGATTTTGGATGAGGCATTCTGCTTTTGTTGTTGTTGATGATGCTGTTTTATTATTATTTCCATAACCATTAGGGAACTGATGTATTCTCATACTCGAGGGGCATTAACCGGGGCTGTCTCTCACACTACAAACACTGGATCAAAATAAAGTCAATATCAACATTTATAAAAAAGCCTGTAGGCCTAAACACTCTTTGCATGTATCTGTTTGCACTTGATAATGCACAAAAAGCTAATTTAAGCCAATCCTCTGCGGTGTCTTACATGTGTCTTTTACTTGGACGTCTCCACATGTACTCAGACCTTGTTTTTCGACCGGGCTCGCGAGGCAGATGTAAAAGCATCTTTACTTTGAAAAAAACAACAGTGACAACAAATCCAACCAAGCACGTAAAGTACAAAGGGTCAGGCTGAGGCAAGATCCAACAAAACACAAGCAAGATCCAAAACACGTTTCAGGATCAAAATAGGCAGAGCTGGAACAGATTAAGTGCTGCCTACATATAGTTATATATATATATATATATATATATATATATATATATATATATATATAGCTACACTAGGGAGATAATCAGGGAATGTGGAGCAGGTAAGTATGGAGTATGTGTCGCTCCCGTCTGAGTGCCAATACGTTTTTCTTTCTTTTGCGTTAATTTGCCACAATTTGTCTCGCTTAGAGTCAAAGGAGAAGGTCACAAACGCAAAAGTTTCAAGGTAACGGCCGAATCTGCCGTGCATTTCCCCAGAAGGTCGTTGAACAACTACCAAAGTGCAATGATAGAGAGACCAAGATTATGAAACGCGCTCTCTCCACAGCTACCTCAGTGACGGCTCAACAGACGTTGGCACCTGGATCCGACTGAACGGCTGCTTCGTGTCCTGAAGAAGGTCTCTGACCAAAGCTTACAAATTGCACTAATCTGAGTTTGTGGATGCCTTTCTCCACACTGATGTTTTTTTCATATGTAAAATAGTGTGATTTAATGTTATTCAGGAAAATTAAAAGGGTGTTGTATAATTACATTGAATGACCTCAGTGATGCACGTGCACACAGCTGAATTTTATTTGCATAGACAACTGGCATGAATAAAATAAGACTAAAGAATTTGCATCAGAATACAAAAAAAAACTACTTGAAAATTTCTGAATAATATATATACATTTGTATTATTATCAATAGCTGCAACTTTCTACCACTGACAAATTGTGAGATAACAGTGTCAGCCATTTCCTTCTGGGCCTTATTTTTTTCATTTCTCTTCGGTGTTTAAACTTGCTTAAAAGTTTCCATTCCTCCAAAACTTTATAACAGGATTAGTTTACTTCAATTCACAATGAAATGCATCTTTGCTCATTTGACTTTATAATGTCCTTCATCCCCTTTTCTCATCCTCTGCTTGATGGGCGACTGTGGGCGAAGTGAGAACCGACTGTTGAAAATCATTTGATTTGGCCTGGACAGGGATAAACAAAGTTTAAACTTCATCACACTCTCCAGCCACAAATCTGATAGGCATGCACGGCTTGAGGATCCCAAACCTTTTCCTTTTTTGGGGGCCACTCAGTCCAGTTCCATAACAACGCATAAGAGAGAATTTCCAGGAAAGAGGCATCTCTATACTTTTTGTCATTACCCTCTCGGAGTTCCTGATTATTTTTTTCTTTCTGGGGAGGAACGCTGTGGGCCTCCTGAGCTCCCTTTGGAATTGACTGGACTCAGCCTTTATGGGCCTGCTGGATCAAAGTCCTTTCGTTTAAAGTGGACTGCAGCTTCTCAGCCTTATTCCAACACTTTGTTCACCGTTTTGGCTGCCGCTGGTTCACAGAGCTTTGATTTTTTCTCATGACGCATAATGACTCATAAGTGCTCATAATTTAACGATTAGTTCCCCCACTAACTAGCTGGCCATGTGCTGAGAATATGCAAGCAAACCTTTTTTTGGGGGGTGGGCCATGCTCTGTGACGTTTAGCGACTCAAAATGAGAGGTTGTTGTACATGTGGACTTAATACCTTATTTGAAGGCAAATGTTGTTTAAGGAGCTAGTAACTCTGAAAAGTCAAGAGGGCTGCGAAATATGATTATTTCCATTATCAGTTCATCTGCTTGAAGGTGCACTCCGCTTATTTCACTTGTCCCATACTGTTTTTACTGCTAAGCCTTTGAAAATAACCCACGTAGAGACTTCAAGTTTATACCAGAAAAGCATGAGTTACACACTGAGAGGGTTCAGTGTAGAGATAAAGGCAGAATAAAGCAAAAAATATTATTGGTATCTGTACTCGGCAATGAAATCCGGATATATAAATGTATTTATCACATTGAGAATTGTCTATCTTTGTCCATCAGAGTGATTTTTTGGTGAATTGTGAAATAATCAGCGAGTCGTCGATAATGAAACTAATTGTCCGAAAAGAAATAGATCTTCCATTTTTGGCAATCTGGGATGGGTTAATTCGCTTCAATATTTCTTTTAATAATCGTCCAAACGAATTGCCAACACTGTTTAAATATTGAGTCGATTCAATAAAAGATGAATTGACAATGGCTTTAGTGCAAAAAGAAGCAGTTTAAAAAGGAAGCGGAACAGTGAAGCGGCGGGTGACTTACTGTCAGCCCACGTCCGGAAAACAAGGCAGATGAAGTGATCTCCAAAGTTTGTTTAGCGTAAATTTTTTTCCTCTCAGCATTGGGACAAACTCCTCCCCATCCTCAATGTGATGGGCGACATCCTTGCATCCATCACTATAAGTGGAGGCTGAGTGGCCTCAGGAGCAGCCATGGTTGAGTTAAGGCCCATCATTCCCTGTGACAGCCATTTACCTCCACACTGCACCAATCCCCTCTCTGATCAATGAGCAGGACATTGTTGGATTGCATTCACGGGGGTGGGGCTGTCAGAGAGTTTGGCAGAAATACAGAGAGAGAGAGAGAGTACTGGAAATCTGCTTTGTTTTGAGTTCACAGTGCCCCCCCAGGATAAGGATTCTTGTAAAGCTAAATTAAAGCACAACCGACCGCAGAGTGAGATATCGTGCAGTGTTAAGAGATTTGTCAGCTTTGGAAAAAAATCTCCCCTTTTTAAATGAGGAAACGGTAAGCTCAGTTTTGCTAACAGCCCAGCGGTACGTCTGTGTCTTGTAACAATGGCTGTGGGGGGGGGGAAAGAGGCAGCATAATGCAATGTGAAAACATATGAGTCAGAGATAGAGGAAAAACTCTCTCTGCTCCGAATACCGCTGGCAACATCGCTGCTCGCAAATGGAGGATTGGGGAGGGGTTACGCCGCTGAAGGCTGAAGATGCTCAGCTCTAGTAACCTGGTTATGGATCATTCAGCATCGCCTCGAAGGCCCAGGAAGACGTGGAGTCTCCTGGCTGTTAAACTGCGCAGCTGGGCTGTCTGTAGCTCGGGGATCCTCGGAATGTCTTAATGTAATGTGGTCTGTTCCATGAGCAGTTGTTGCGAGTCAAGGGGGCGAGGTTAAATAAATGATGCTTGCAAATTGTGTGATTTGAACCTCATAACACTTTTTTTTTACTGTCTCCACTGAGTTTCTTTGAGACACAGAGAAGTGTTGAGAATTCAGCCTTTCGTGGAGACAGTGTAGTCAATAATTAGACGTGGGAAGGATTTGTGCCTCTGGAATAGTCCGTCCACACTTACGTTTTTATGCTACTGTAAATGAAAGGATGACAAAGGCCTGTCCACATTGGGTTTTCTGTCTTGCCTCGGTACAGCTCAACTTGTCGTCCTCTAAATTTATGTGTTTTTAGCTGAGAGCTGCACATTTTATATATGATTTTGTGAAGATTGGCGGTACTGGTATTTTTTTTACATTTACTCATTTGGCCAATGCTTTTATCCAAAGGGACTTAACCGAGGGACAGCACTAAAGCTTCAGTACAGTAGAAGACCTTGAAGTAAGTACTAAGCTCTAAATCTGTTCACTAAGACAAAGTGCAGTTGATCCAGGAAAGAAGTGCACTGACAAAGCACAGTAAGTGCTAGTTAGGAATGTTAGGTTGTTAGAGGAGTTAAGGGAGGAGGTGCCTTTGAATGAAGACGGAGTGGGAGCCTCCTGCTCTGACGGGCGCAGGGAACCACAGACAAGAACTTTCTTTTTTCGGATTTAAAGACTTTATTGAAAGGACAGCTGGTAGAGTGAAAGTGGGAGAGAGAGTAGGGAACACATGCAGCAAAAGGCCGGATCGAAACCGAACCTGCTGCCTTTTGATGGAGGATCCAGGCCTCCATCCATGGGGCGCCAGCTAACAAGAACTTTCGGAACTGTGATTACCCTGTGTGCAGGGATGCCAAATGTTCCGTGATTTAGTTCAAGTAGATGTTCAAGTTCAAGTAGGCGGGCGCAGATGCAGTGGTCGCCCTGTAGACAAGCACTAGTGACTTGAATTTGATTTGGACGCCCATGAGTAGCCAGTGGGGGTTGATGAGCTGTGAAGTGACATGTGCCCTTATGGACTGATCGAAGACCAGACGCACCGCTGCATTTTGGACCAGCTGTATGGGTTTGACTGTGGATGAAGGAAGGCCCTGCCACTGGGAAATTGCAGTAGTCGATGTGAGAGATAACCGTGGCCTGTATTAACAGTTGGGTGGCATACTGAGTCAGATGGTGCCTGATCTTTCTCATAGTGCAAAGCGGCACGACCGGGAGACAGATGCAACATGATCAGAGAAGGATCATCGAGCATGACACCCAAGGCAGAGGGTAAGTATTTGAAGCAGAATCTGAGGACTCACTCTGAATGAAAAAAGCAGAGCCATAATGAAATTTGTTTCTTGGGAATACATTTTTATAATGCATTTGAAGGAAGCATTGATAAATGCAGTTTGAACCCCTTTGCATCGTCTTAATGAAAGTCCTCTCTTCAGCAGGCAGCCTGACAAGGAGCTGAAGTGAATCCCTCGACAGCCCTCCTTATCTTGCTATGTCTCGGTTTCAGGATGAACATTTTAGAAAGCTTATTCCTGAGACACTTGCCCAGAGAGCTCATTAGAGTAATCTCATTTGGATGCGCGCGGACAGAGAAAAACAGGTTAAAGGATGATGTCAGTTTTGGCGGAGGCAGTAAGTCATGTTCATGGCTTGTTTGGCACTAAATGACTTTGAACTTTCCTCTCTGCCGCTCTTGTATTTTAGCACCTCATGCTAATGCAAAAGCAATTGTCTGGAAAATAGTTTTTGTTCCTCGTTTTTTTTGGTTGTTTTTTTTAAAAGAAACGTCCCTGTTATAGCTGCGACGCTTTTGTGTGAGGATTTAATGCACAATGGTGGTTCTCCAAAATTACTACTACTGCAGTGAAGAGCTGTGCTATTGAACACTACCATTGTGCATTCACCCTCCTGGTAAACTGGCTGTTTGTGGGTGGTGTGAGAGTCATTGATTGGATCTGTGCGGTGGTTTCATGCCTTGTTCGGGACTCGTCTTGGATCATCCCCATTATGCGAGGTTGCTATAGTTATCGGTGCCCTTTTGCTTGGATTTTAATGGAATTGAAATGCTCAGTTATTGATGGAGGCAAGTTGGCAACTGTTCCCTAGTCATTGTTTTTAACACCTGTATTCTTGCTGTCTTTCAAGGAGAAATAACAGGGTACCAGGGATTTTTTGAAGGGCTGTAATCATCTTCACAAAGAAATCAGCACTGAAGGGAAAAAAAATTCCCTGGATTTCTGCTGATTGCAGAAAGATGAAAAAAGGTTAGCTGCTGACAACATATCTGGGCCAACATGCTGAGTTCGGCCAAATTTCTGAGCTCTGTCTAATCATATAAAGAATTTTCAAGTACGACTACAAAACAACTACTAATTGAGCAGGTGGAAACCCTTTATTTGCATCACAGCATTGTCTTGAGAGCATCCCCCCTCCCCCAAAAGAAAAGGTCAGGCATGATGGATCTCTTGTAAGAGAGGATCCCCCTTGCCCGACTCCAAGCTATGCGCTCGTTGCTGATCCACAGGAGTTTGGACCAAATAGCCTCCTATGACGGAGGAAGTATTTGCAGCTGCAGCTGCTCCCAAAAGTTGACATTTCAAATCACACCGCAATCCAATTGACAATTCAAATGAAAAACGGTGACAGAAACGCTGGCACAAAAATGGGAACGAGGTTGAATGAGATTTTTGAGCAGCTGTACAAGTTGATTGAAAGTCAGATTTTTCAAAACAGCCCCCAAATCTGCATGTTTTATTAATCTGCATGGAAGATATCAACTGCTCCTAGTAACCAGCAGCGCAGTCCAAATAATAGCAGCAGGACATCAAAAAATAAATCATGAACAAAGTAAAAATCCCTTGCTAAACAGAATTTCAAACATGAACACAGTGTCAGATTGAATAAAAAGGTAAAATGAGAATTCAATCCGGGGCCTATGGTAACAATCCTGCCACATGCCAACAATGATTTGCAACATATAATAATTTATTTATTCCCGCTAAGTTGAAATGTTTTGCTCATCAGAACAAAATACATACAAATGTATCTGTATGTGGTGTGTGGTAAAAATGACCATATCGACCGTTGAGAGCAGGTCAATGAGGTTGTAAAGGTCAGGGGGATTGCTGGGGTTAGGGTGACATGACAGAGAATGAGCACGATATTTCTTTACAGAATATAAACAAATCTATTACACAAACTTGACGGACTTACCAGGTCCACCACTGCTTCAAAAATGACCTACGTATTTGGGCGTTTTTATGTTGTTGTTGGAGGAAATGCTCTAATTCTCCCGCTGCTGGTTGCAGCTTTATTTTTCTCCGATGTCGGTATTTGAATATTCATTTGCGTCTGTCTGGTGGCTCTTGTTGCCTCGTCTCCCAGGTGACACGTTCGGTAGCTCGAGGGACTTTGTGCGGTTACCGGAATCAGGCTGTTTGGAGAGCAGTGTGAAGGATCGTGTGGTAGAGTGCTGTGGGTGTCAGCGGAATCAGCAGAAACTTGGCAGCCTCGAGGTGTTTTTTGGATCAGCCTTCAGATCACTTTCCGGGGCTCCGCCGCCTGATTGATAGAGCTTCGTGTCCCTAATCACTCCAGAGAGAAAGCACCATGCAAGGAACGTTGGACTCTGCACCAGAGTCTGGGCTTGCACCTCAGATTGCCTCATTGCCTCACCGCTCATCTCTCTTTCTCCCCGTGGCTTGCTTTTGTTCGGTGATGGCTGTTGTTTCAGCTTCGCGCTAATGTTCATGTGTATGGGTTTGCCAGAAACTCCATTTGGTGTGGTCTGAGGGCTCAGCTTTGTGGCCTGTCGGAGGTTCACAAGGCTGAGCAATGAGTATTTGGTAGTGACTTACGTAATTAGGCGGCCATGTCAATTTTAGCAGAGCTGCTATAAGTTGAGCTACAAAATTTTTGTGGTAAATCCAGAAATGTTGTGTGTTTGCAAATAGTTCCCATCGAGTTTAACGGGGTAAAATGAAAAATGGTTGCAGAAGATGGCAAATAGAGGGCTAGTTTATGATAACAACACGCTGGAGCTGGGTAAACAGGGAAGGAAATGAGCACACGGTTCTGTGCTGAAGGGAAAAGGTGGAAAGAAAAATGTGAAGATGGGACAAGAATAGACGGAAGAAGCTGGATTAGACTGTTCGCGAGGGAGCGAGTCTGTGATTACACCTCAGCAGATTTTTCATGTCTCATCTCACAATTCATCCTGACGAAGAAGCTCGCACTTTGCGACATCTGTATCAGGATTCATCTCACCTGTCAGTATTTGTGTGGTAGTTGGGACAGACTCATCTGGAGATGGATTGATAACGTACTGTAAAATTGCTGCATATCAACTGACAACTTACAAATCCCCCACGCCACACCTCTTGTTAACTGTGCTGTTTGAAAAATGTAAAAACCTGTACTACAACATAGAAACCACCCTCCCCAATTCCTCCTTCCCTCCTGAATGGAGGAAGCGCCGGCAAACTGTTGTTATCGCAGTGGAGCAGCGACACTGTGGGAAGTATTACTTTGACTATCGCCTTCGCTGCACAGTGGCCTCTCTCAAGAGACAAAGTGATGCTGAGATTTTGCTGCGATTCCGGCATTTCTCTCTCTCCAGCAGTGCCAGGATAAACAATTGGAAATAGCACAACACAGGCCGTGATGGATCAGTGTAGGGATGAAGCACACTTCATCAGAATGCCTGCATCCACTGCTGCCGCTTCTGCTGTGGACAGCACAGTGTAGTATGTGGGAATATGTGGGCACTAGATTACTTAAAAAACTGTAAATTAAAATATAATCAAAATATAATCACTGTCTCCCATATGGTCTAGCGGTTAGGATTCCTGGTTTTCACCCAGGTGGCCCGGGTTTGACTCCCGGCATGGGAAATGCTGATATCCTATTGGATTGCTTAAACACACACATGCCTCAATACAAGAACTATTAATCAGATTCAATCTTTAGTCGTTGTTTTCTGGATTGAATGGTACCTGCAGATCCAGCTGCTCCTTCCCGGCAACATCTGGGTTTCCAGCCCAACAGGCATGAAGGAGTTCTTGGATTATTGTCTCCTCGACCATTATGGTCCAAAAGCTCCACTCAATAATTAAACGAGGTAGTTTGTGTTTTCGCACTCTTGAAATGAAATGAGTTGAAATATATGTTGAGCATGAGGAGTTTTATGAGCTGATTTGCTGTGATGAAATGCAAATGTGAACGACCCACATCAACTCAGTCAGACTGAGAAGAGCTGTATAGATGATGTGTTGTGCCTGCTCTCGCTTTGTTAAGTACAGAGGCATTTTGAACTCTCCTATGGTTGTGCAGAACCAACTATTATCTTTTAAATATAATTTTATGTTAATGTGAATCACATGTAATCTGGATTTTGATAAGATAATTATTATCTTTACCGCAACAACAATCAGGTTATACCTGGGACTTCTTTATCAATTAAAATGACTTCTGCCTATGATAACCAATTGAAAGAATTTCACCTTGTGCCAGTAGGGCATGTGAATTTACACTGTGTTTCGCTCTCGTCATCGTATGCTTATTATAGTCAACTCTGTGGAACTGGCAGCCTGATCCGATAAATTGCCCCTTGGCTGCTGTTTTCTTTGTTGCCTACTTAGCTCCCTCACATCACAGATATTTGATCATGACACCAGTAAACCAATGAAAACATTGTAGTGGCCACCACCAACATTTCACATCTTAGAACCAGAAGGTGCTTATTTCCTATGCAAGCTTCGGATCACAGCTAAAAAAACCAAGGTTGATCCTCTTTGATCCATTTTTAAAGACACATCTGAAAAACAGGAACTTTTTTAACACATTCAGTATGTTTCCTACTGCAGTTCTGCTCAAGATTGGGCGTTTTTCACAATTGCGCGTGCGTCCCAGCAAACTCTGCACACTGGCCTGTCTTTCACTTAAACAGAAAAAAAAGCAGAACATTCTTCTTCTTTTTTACATGATGCTTGCCAGCAATGATGCGTAACTGATACATGCTGTTGTGTGCACTCTGATTGTGTCCTGACAGTCAAACAGCAAGGAGGGACCGCAGTGTTAGTCTACTAGTCCAAACTCTATATATTAGTAGTTATTTTAGCATGACGAATTGCAAACGGGACGGAGGCCTGAGGGACCCCACTGCTGAGCAGCTTGTGAGATTTCATAAGGAGAAATAACACTTGACTTGAGATAATAAAAGCATTAAAATCAAATGCAAAAAAGTGATTATTATCACTGACTGGCACCTGGAAGCTGTGTAACTTACCCAATCTGCAGAAGCCGTTCTCTCCTCAGCTCACAGGAAGGCCTAACAAAGCCACGAGTCGACTGTCTGACTCTGGCACATGAACTCATCTGGCGAGCCCTGAAGTCGCCGAGTGACAGTCTTTGGCACACGCGGAGCGTGGAGGGCATCGGGTATGTATGTGAGCAGGTGGCCCAGTCGAGTCGGGTTGCTAATGGTTTGTTATACTTAATGGTCTCTGCAGCAAACGCGCACAGCCACGGCCACAAGAGGAAAACTTCCTTTATAGCACTCACCACTCCACAGCTTAAAGCAAGCGTGACCTAATCACACAGTAGTCAAGTCAAATTGTAACACCATTATGAGTTGTAATGCTTCTTATTTATTTTTCTAGACTGGTGGGAAATTTCCTTTTGCCATACCGGCCCCAAAAAATATTCGACTTGGCTATTCCCAGTCCACAATGTTGATAGATTTACCGATGATGTTGTTTTGTAGAAAATCCCATTTTCTGCCGACGTCGGCACGCTCAAACCTTTTCCCTGCGGTGACGGTCGTGGAACGCCGAGGTAATGTTTCCGTGGCCTGGCCCAGGAAATAGACAGCTTTCCGCGGAGATTGCCTGCGTGAGAAGCAGCCATGTCTCTCGCGTAATGGACACAGGATGCCTGGAGGGGGAACTGATGGAAGCTTCAGGAAGGACTTGAACACTTGTACGACACGAAATAAAATAGAAAAATAGTGAACCATAGTGGTGAAGGAGAGGACGCAGACTTCTGAGCACAAACACATCAACAGTGTGGCTACAGCTCTGTGGAAGCTGCGTGATGCCTGTCCTTAGGGCCCGTCTGGCTTTGAATAAAGATCATCCCAAATCCTGCATTTCACCGAAAGAATCCAGCAGAGTCAAATCACCACCGAAGGGTTTTGTTGGGAATCAATGCTTCCTCAGATTAGCCGCCAGCTCTCGGTAATTTTCCATCCACGCGTCAGAGGCCTACCTTTTTCCGGGAGTCACATATTGGATTTTTTGTTCTGTTTGCTGTAAACATTCTCACTCTTGACAGTCCCCCACTGTTGCAGAACCCCTTCACAAACACAGAAGAAAGCTCCATCTAATGTGCGTCCAGGGGCGAGATGAAGGATCCACTGTGCGAGCTCTAAAAGGAGCCCTGTACTTGAGTGTTTGCCGGGCCGGGCTCGGGCCAGAGTCGGGCCCCGCATGTTTGGATAACTCCGTGCATTTCTCTGTGTGCGTTTTTTTTCGACGCATCGCGCTGAGCAATATTTGTTTGGTTGCTTCTTTTTGAAGTCTTCTCGCAGGAATGGATTTGTGGTCAGCATTTACAAGCCAGAGATACATCACGGGCGCAACACTTCAAGGGGAAAGCAAAATCAGCTTTCATTTGAGTTGTCAATGTACGGCTCTGTATATTTACGACCAGGAAAATGCACCTTAAGCTGTATGTTTGTTCCTCGCTCGCTCAAACGTCCTCTGTCCGAGCGGCAGTTTCCTGTCCGCGAGGCTTTTTCCTGTTACCTGCTTAGATCGTCCGATTTGTTCGCTCGTGGTTAATCTTTTTATTTTTTTTAAGCTGTTTGCTGCTGTAGCTGTGTTGTGTTTCTTTTTTGTCATCCCCGGTGTATTTGCTCACGTTTGTATCTCTGTTTAGGATCCTTCTTTCTCTAAGATTGTGTCTTACCCTGGAAATCACGTGCTGCAGTCTATTTCCCCTGAAGTCTTTAGTGCACACATAGGCTTTTTTTCCCCAGGATATCTGATAGTGAAGGTGATAAGTGGCGACAGCCATTGATCACGCAGCCTTTTTTGGAACAAATTTTCACTGGATTTGGACTCAATTGGATAAAATGTGTGACCAAGCGGTGCTTATAAACCTAACTTCAGCCTGGTGTCTGACCCGCAGCGGCTGATTTTGACCGATTGGCTCTACCGTAATTGTAAAATGGAAAAAATGAAACAGAAAAATCAGACCTATGCTGATGCATCTTATCCTGATATCCATGTAGTTATTATACTACTATATATATATATATATATATATATATACTGTAATAGGTTTTACTGTACTTTTGCTGCTGTAATGTGCATGGGAAATTTCCCCATGGTGGGACTAATTAAGATGATCTTATCTTATCCTGTCGTATCTTGTTAGATGATAGGTCAAACAACCATGCTCGTTATATATGTTTTTTTCACTTGAGACAGGGTGCCCCAGCTGTGTGAAACACTGAAGGAAACCCTGCACACTGTAAATGTGAAAATCTCATGAACTAAAAGTTGCATTTGTACATTGTAATATTTTGGAGAAGGGATGTCTTCTCCAGTTTTTCTTACATCGTAGTGATAAGGTCCTGCTTTGCCCAAACTAATGATAAGTTATAAAATCAAGAAACATCGGCACATTGTCTCATTTGTTGGCGAAAAAAGATCAAACCGAAGAAAAGCACAAGATGAAATGGAAGTAACAAAAATCCATTGTGAGACATCAGCTCCTACAGATTCTGTCAGGGCTCATTTATTCACCTCTCATGCCCGTGTGAGTCGTTGCAGCCTCGAATTCCCATCTACATTCACATCCCTCCTCTGGCCGTGGCTCCGCATCCGAACGCCTTCCTGTCGGGGTTTGCTGTCTGCATTTCACCGCATCCCTCATTGATTCGGCCTCGTCTGTGCGCTGCGGAGACCTCCACCTGGGTCAGCCCAATCTCTCCCTCTTCGGCCTGCAGGTCTCAAACAGTTCCGGTGCCCCCTCTGATTATTTTCTGAGCCTGAGGACATAAAAACAGTGTGATAAAAAATTTAAAAAAAGACTCTTTTACTGTGTGTGGACAATTGGTCAGTATCTTCCTCGGTGCACTTGGCCTTTTGACAAGACCTTCAGCGGCACAGCAAGAGGGTAAGACGGAGAAAACAGCAAAATCAAAGCTCTGACATCAAGTTAGCCATTTGGTGCTTTCAGACACAAATATTATGATGAAAGTGCTGCACACTGCTCTTTACGTTGGTCGTGGATTTAATTCGATAAATCGTAAATGACTGAAATGGAGCTCAAATTATTTAATTCTTCCAGAGGCAGGGGGGGAAGCTGAAGAACAATGACACACACAGTAGGATTCTGTCCTTTTCCTCTCATGCCAGCCCCTCCCTCGCTCCCACACTCAGTATTTCTCCCTTCTTTTCTTTCAATACACTGACCGTTTGACATCAAACTGGCCTCACCGTGCCTCCTGAAGATGACAGATGACCACGGGGTGTGAGTCGCCGCCGCCGCCGCCGCCGCCGCATTTATTCATTTCGCCGGTTGTGATGCATGTGCTCGCCGCCTCTCTGTGTCGTTTAGTGCGAGAGTGTGTGCTCAGTGAGAGGAACGCTGCAACGCAGTTTGCTCCGTAATTTCAACTGGATCTGTGAAAGTCCCCGCTCCCCAAGGAGCCTCGCGGCTGCAGCGGACAGCTCCCACTGTGCCGCGGCTCTGGTGGAGATAATCTCCCTGTCAGCCGCCTGTCTCTCCTCCAGATGTCAACTGATGCCAACTGTTGTGTGCCTTCAGTTTGCGTTGACAGCAAGTGCTCCTATCACCATTTTACCATACTTCCACACGCCAAACCCGCCGCACACCCCGGTGTCCGCGCCACAAATGCAACAGAGGTGCGAATGTGTTTAATTACCTCTCATCGTAGGTGTTCGGTGTTGCATAAATTACCAGAATCGTTTTGAAAAAATTAGTAAAATTAGGGAGACGGTACAGAGATGAGAAGACGGGCATTCCAGTGTGGAGCCACGCTGTCTGCTCTGTGGGTCTTTTCCATTCAACACAAAGCACAGGTGTGGCCAGAGGGAATGTCGTTAGTTTTTTTAGTCATTTGGTCATAAACCAAAGCAAATTCAAATGTTGCCCTGATGATGATGCAAGTAGGAAGGTAAGCGGTCTGCAGTTCCTTCTGAAGGAAACATGAATGCTTTTTCTAAATTCCAGAGCAGGGTCAACTTTGAGCTCCAGGGTCACCAGCCGACTGACCGAGCGTCATCGCCGTCTCTGTACTTTGCTCAAAGTTGTACAGTTTTTCGTCCTTACGCTGCGGTAGCTTCCACAATTTTTTTGCTCATCAAACTAACATAGCGCTTCTTTGTCTCCTAATGTTCCATGAATGTCGCGGATGGCGCGATGGGCTACGCCTTAAAGGGGATGCTATAAAGTCGATGGTCAGGTTGTCCGTCCCGGGTGCTGCACGTCGTTCCCTTTAGTTTAGAACTCTTTAGTTGACGGATGACAGGGGAAGCCGACTTACATCATGGCACTGAACACACCCATTACAGAGGGGAAGGTAATTGGATTCACAAATCAGCTGTCAGCTCCGGGTTTATGGTGGCATTGAGCTTTGTGGGTGATATTTCAGGGGCCGTGGGGCGTTTTGTCAGTGGTGGTTTGTGGGTAGCGAAGAACTGACACAGGAGAGAACACCAGGGGGGGTATCAGCATTCATTTCCTACCTTTTCGTAAAGCTCTCACTGAGCAACAACCAACAACTAATCCCGAAAAGGTCCAAGCGCTTGACTTGAACGATGCATGCTTTTGAAGGCAAATAAACCCTTTGCCTTGTTGTCTAAGAGGAGGACCTGTCTCAGTAATATCTAACGAGTCACCCCCTTCAATGAAAACGACCTTAATTGGCTCATTTGTTTGGGTTACAAATATGCCACAGGATCAGGATGAGTCATTCGCCCTGCAAACCGCGAGCTCAGTCCACTGACAAGGGCTGAGCGGGGAAGATGAAAGACATCAAGAGGAATGTCATCCGCAGAGTTTTTGTACATCATAAAACCCGAGGCCATCTGAACTGAATGAAGAGGTCAGAACATATGGCTTTGCACAGTATGAAGTGACCTGCCCCCCCCCCCCCCCCCCTTGTCTTGTGCTCTTTGTTATGGCAGAGTGAGCTGTCTTTTTCTGCTGCAAGAGAAAATGCTCTCACCGATTCTCTTGGGCCACAGGAGAAGAAGGAAAGGCCTTGATGTGAGAAGCAGCCAAAGAATCCAGCTGCACCTTTTCATATTTTCCTCTTTGTCCTTCGTCTCTCTCTCTCTCTCTCTCTCTCTCTCTCTCTCTCTCTCTCTGCGCTGCTGCTGCTGACAACGGTCCAAACAAGAGCCACCGCGGAGGAGAGGAAAGAGGATTAATTGTTTTCTGCAGGTACAGAGGCCAATCGCAGCAGGCTGCTTCACTGGCCGCCTGTTGAGATTCCATATGCAGGGTGAAATCTGCTGTTTTTCCCCTGAATCGGCTGGAGTGTGTTTGTCTGCACACTACAGAGCGGCACGCGGTGGCTCGCCTCCCGGCAGGAAGGATCATCCAAACCCAGAAATCATACCATCCACTTAGCCTAATGCATTTGCAAACATTTGAATAAAGTATTAGATTACAGTGGGATTGTTGTTGTTGGGACACACCAGGGTTTTGATGTTTGCCATCCTGTGAGACTGACCTTTCCCTCAAGAACATCTTTTATTACCAAGAAACCTGGTCCGTAGCTGGATTCAAAATAAAAATATATGATTTCTGTTCAGGATATTTGTGTGCCTGAATGTAGACCGGCCTTGAGGGCACTGCTTTGCTTACTTGGTCAACTTGTGACTGTGTTTTCCCTTATTCAATTTCTGCTTGTCCTTGCCGTGAAGATTGGTTTGTGACAGTTCCAAGATAAATGGCTTGTGTCCCGCAGAACATATTTTATTTTGCTATGTCCAGTATATCATGCCAATAAATCAACAGTATGTGTGTAACCCACCCCACCGTTGCCAGCGATGCTTGGGGTGTGCCAGATTTGGTCAACAGCTGAATGATAAATTCCCTTTCTGAAGGCCACAGGAATACGTGGGGGTTGCCGGGCTGATTTATTAAAGACAAAACCGAATGTGAGTGGAGGAGTTTCGTTACTGATGGGGTCGTGAATGATATCTGTTGTTGCCGCTGGCAGATATGGAGGGGGTGAAGTCACTGTAGGTGTGCACGGCGATGTCTGATTGGATGGACTGTCGAGGCAAATGCATCAGGATACAAACAGCATCCAACTCGCTCCCTCCGCTGGAAACTGAAGCCCAATCATAAGCACTTTGCCTCCTCAAAGTCTCCTCATTCAACCTTTATTTCTCTTGATCAGTTTTATACTGTAACAGCATTGCGTACAGGCTTACAGTAAATCCCACTTCCAAGCACTGACTAATAGTGCATCCTTGCCGACAGAAATTCAGCTCAGTGTTAAAATCGTAGCAGAGGATTCGTATTCTTAGTTGGATATAAATTTAATATATAGTGCAAACATAACAGGAGGAGATGGAAGCTCTTTCATGACACAGTTTTGCTCAGTCAATAAATTATTTAAAGCCAAAGATTGTTTCCGTTCAGCTTGATCCTGTAATGCAGTCTTTTGCGTTCACATCAAAGACGTCATTAGAGGAACTCTACTCTTATCCCTGCACCACATCTGGGGATACCTTCAGGGCTCCCACACATGTACAAAGTACGGCAAAGATATCCATCTATATTAATAGATCTATAGTATGACTACATAGGGTTGTGAATACAGAAGGCCCCCCCCAAAATAAAATGCGCAACGCTGGGGAGGACCCTTGTGTAAATGTGTATATTTCTGCAGTTTGTCCGTGTGCTCTGAAAAGAGAGTTTTTCCCCATGCATACAAACAGAAAAATACAATGAGAGGGTTTTCATTCATTGGCGATGATTTTCTTTGTGTGGATACAAAGAACCCAGTTCTCATCAAGTGTGGGAGAGAGGGAGACGGAGAACACGCCTGCCAATCCACACACATTTACACTCTCAACTTAATATTACAGCTTTGGACTAAAGCCTCACATCTGTTACTCCCTATGGTACATTAATATTCATACAGTTCCTTACATTCAATTATCCTACTCACTCGCGCACACACACACACACACACACACACACACACACACACACACACACACAGTATACTGTATATACACACCATCCTGCAGATGACCTTCAGCATGCCATATGTCTGTGTGTATACTGTAATAGCCGTCCTGGAAAGCATACCGCTGAGGTTGTGACAACTTCACATCAATCCCCTGCAGTGGGATTAAATGTTTGTGTGTTCCTGTTTTGATAAGTTGAACGTTTAGGAACCATGGAAACATGTCACTCCATATTCAGCCTTTCGCATGCGGCGAGGGACAAGATAAAGGAAAGAGGAGGTGGAGGATCAGGAAATGATTTAATATTGTTGAAGGTGTACTCCATAAAGAGGCATATGCTCTCATGCGGACTATTTACTCCCATTTAGCAATCTGGCCAATAGCTGGCAGTGTCAGAGAGCTCACGGTTTCCTCTCTTGAATTGATGCTTAAATGCTTAAAGGAACATTTTGACATTTTTGAAAATGCAGAAAACAAAGGGCTCATTCTCCAAAATGTAAACATATGCCTTTTAGAGTTAGATGCTTGGATCAAATCAATTTTCAGATTGTTGTAACAGCTAATTGTAGATATGTCACATTGTTAGAGAAGCTTTTTTTTCTCAACAGACTCATTTGTTATTGATGATGGACACATATTTTTAGATTATTGATTGATATTGTACAGTAGCTTGAATACGGGATTCATGAGGTCTACTGCAAGTTATGTTTAAGCCACCATGTATAAACATGATAAATCCTCTTCATTTATTCACTTATTAACAAATGTCATCATCATTTAAAGAGGATCTCAGACACTTCATTTAAAAAAAGAAATACATACATTTTGCATTAAAAATGGAACCAGAAAGAAACTGAGCTCCAAAAGGTGTAAACTATTGAACCAGTGCATAAACAAGGAGGGGGCTGCCTCCAGAGCAGCAGTGTTGGAGACCAGCAGAACCGCATTGATTTATTACATCAGCGATATAATAAATGTTTGCCATGCTTCCAGGTCATTTGCCCAGTTTGGCTGTGAACCAGGGCCTCTTAACAAATAGCAGCTTATATTGATCGTGGGTGTCAATAATGAGGGACATTAACCGTTGCTTATTAACAGAGCTGAAATCATTTCATAGTATTTCTGACAGTGATTGATCTCGTACACTGTGTTTGCACCCTCGTTACGTTCCTCGACTGGCCTGCGGAAAAAAAGATGAGATGACTTTGAAGATTTCTTTTCACAGCCTCAGAGTGATGACACACCATCACATCAATAGAGAGTTTGCCTCACGTGCCTTAATGCTGTGGCAACATACCTCGAGGGCAATGATAACCCTCTCCGCTTCCTCTTGTGTACGATATCCAGAGATTTCTGATTGCCTCTTTTCTTCTTCCCGATTTCTTTTAGAATGTCTGCAGACTTATTTTTGTTCTAATGCCCATTTGTGGTTTCAATAACATTCAGTTTTAAGAGTCGCCTAATTGAAAAGATGCCCTTGGCTCTCGGAGGCCAGGTTTAATAGAATGGTTCCCCTTGTTGATGTGGTTTTTGCAGGTTACTCCTTCCTCCGAGGTCCACGTTTGTTCACGGCAACTTATTCTATGCAGAGACCCCCTGTTTCCCCAATAAAGGGTTCCGCTTCACTCATCTCAAAACACTCATGTGTGTTGAAAAATCGCTCGGAAATGTTTTAAAACTCAGTGGTATGAAATGAAGTAATTTCTCCACAGATACGTGTAAATGTTTATAGGACAGTAATAATTAAACACAGGCATAAATGACTGGAGAAGGTTGGTCATGTTGCGGCTTCGCGAGGATCGCCAGTCTAATTAAAGAGTCACCTCCAGGCAGTAGTAGCTGGCTTGTTATTTTCTCTCATCTAATCTCTCTGTAAGACCAGATAATTAATGGTGGTGTGGCAGGGGAGCCGGCAGTCATTAAAGGAATAGATTCAGCTTGTTTACCCAAACCTACTCCATGTCCTGCACATTCTTAATGGGGGAAGTGGGCAAGGGCAAATCATCACCGCGGCTATCAGATTTGCGGAGCTGCGGTATCGGTCAGGAGCTCCCTGTAAACAATCGCACAGCTCAAGACAGGACGAATGGTCATGAACTACACATGATGGGATGCAGGGGTTATCTCTGTGGACCAGGAGCTGCAGAGGAGAGACAGAACCGTTCTCCATTTAGATTAGCCTTGAGACTCTAATGCTCTAATTATCCAACATTCTCATTAGGGCTGTGCGATATGATGAAATACTGTATATCATGTGATGATAGAAAAGGCTTCTTTGTTATGCTCTATCATTTGTTTCTTTGCGGCAGTATGTTTTCTGCTTTCTTTGACATGGCACAGACGCATGCCAGAAATTTACATGAAGGCAACACAAACAAACAGACCAGGGTAATTCCAAACAGGAGGAGAACTCTGACTAGCCAAAGGCTACATCCATACTATGTTTTCATTAAAAAAAAACTAATTTTGTTTAAAAACTAAAGCCAAAGGCTATATCCATACTATTTTTTCATTAAAAAAAACAACTAATTCTGTTTTAAAACTAAAGCGATCTCCAGACAAGCCAGACGATCATTTTAGCTCTGTACCAGTAGTAATCCCCGTCTATACTACCACACCTGAAAACACATTTCACTTGACTTTTCATGTACACTGGGCCTGTGAGCCGGTGTTAACCAACTAAGCAATGTTACTGAAAATAATAAAAAGCGCAGGAATTTGACAGTCAGTGTTAACAACATGTTGAATTCTTGAATTCACTGTTGGTATATTTGAGATAAGATAAGAACCAATCAGGAAGCGAATGCAGGTGACTGTGCCATTGCTTCCACACATCCCAGTTTTTTTTGTCTGAGTTTTGAACCACGGTCGAAACAAGACAATCTGAGATGAGTCACAGTTTTTATGCAGGAGATAACGAGCTAGACCGGTGTGCAGCCCAGAGAGGACCTCAGGAAGACCACGCCCACTGACCGACACACACAGACACATAAAGTCGTTTTTTGTTGATAATGGTGTTCGCACTTGTCAACAATAATCTATTGTCACCACGACAGAACGCACTTGCACTCTAAATAAATAAATAAATAAATAAATTCCTCTTGCCCTGGCTGTAACAACACTCACTGGCAGTCAGACTGGCAATCTTACAGTTGGAGCTCTTGCTTTGAAAACCACCACATCCGGTCTGAGAATATGAGAAAACGGGCATATTTGTCTGTTTCCGTTTTCTTGTTATTTCATTTTTTGTTATTCAAAATAGAAAATGAAAATGGAACCATTTTTAAAATTTCGCTCATCCCCTTTTGACCACGAAAGAGTCGAAGAAAAACGGCTTGTTTTTCAATTTTCAATTTTGTATTTTAAAGCTAAAATCAAATAACCACTGTTTTTTTGTTTTTTAATACCCGTTTCTGAAAAGAAAATCCAATGACCAAAAGATACAGGTTTCTTTCTGCAAAAGTCATTTAAATTCCCGTACATGTCTCTGTAATGAAGACAGGTGAGCATCTGTCTCTCCATAAACGATCTTTGTAGTGTGACGTCATGTCGTCAGACCTTCGAACAGACTCAACTATTGTATCTCAGCAGCGCATTGGTCGATCTGGGTGATTGACGCGTCTATAGAACCGCGAGAGCCAGTAGAATCGACGGGCAGCCATTTTACATGCGACTTCCGCCTGTGTAGTCGAAGTAGGACCGACCAGGCGGAGTAATATCTTGAAATGACGAGCGGTCTTTGTGCTGAGCTAACGGAATTGGATTTCTGGAGCAAAACACAACTTTTCCGGCAAATACTTCGACGGTAAGACGTGATTTATGCATTTTTGCTGTGTTGATACAATCATTGGTCGGCGGCTGGTGAGCTGAATGTTTGTCTGAGAGTTAGAGGAAGGAGAGCGTTGGAATCTGCGGAGGCTGAGGCGTTAGCATGATGTGTAGCTTGTGTTGTTAGCATGTTGGCAGCAGCAGCTGTCAAGTCTGTCATCGGTGATTTATTATAATGTAAACCTTGTGGTGTTTAAGTGATATGCCGACTCAGTTGCTCGGTGTTTTAATTGCGTGTCGTGTCGGTGAAGAGGGTTGACACTGGCGTGTGGCCGAGCGTCTCCCCGTCCTGTGCAGATGCCGTGTGGCTTCATAGCTTTGTGTTTAGCACGTAGCACATGTGATTCCAGATATCATTTTGTCACTTCTTCTTCGGCTGCTTATTCAATGACAGTTGATCAGAGAGTTATAATATAATAATCGGAGCTTTCCATTGATATGTAGCTTGTGTCGTTAGCTCGGAATATCACGACTGTCACGCGTGGACATGTACAATTTTCGTGTTTATGCGATCTGCTGATTTAGTTGCGTTTCATATCTGTGTAACTGGTTGATGTTGAGGCGTAGTTCTGTGAAGATGCTGCGTGGCCGTGTTGCTTCATGTTGAGAAAAATGATTGGGTCCAATTGCGCCGGAGCCGAGGGCCCGATCAGGTTCCTGTGAAGGAGGGCGAGTTTTAAGCCATACTTCGATTAAAGAGACAAATGAATACATTAAAAAAAATAGTTTGAAGAACATATGTCATTTGAAAATGATCTGTATTGTTTTGGCGACGCACGCGGAGCTTTGACAGTGTCACCAAATCTGAAAACCCTTCGGGATGGCAGCAGTCAGTGGATGCGGGGTTGCCGTGCAGCGTTCGTTCAAATCAATAGATGGGAGCCATTCGTTCGCTGTGTGTTTGTCGACAAGTGACACGATCGTTTCCCCCGACCGCCGTCAGGTGACCAGACCGGTGTGGAGAGATGAGAGACGTGCCCGGGTTGCACTCGCTCCTGTGGGGGAGCTTGTTATTCAAATCCTCCCACAGAGCAACCGCGGCTGACAGGGAGCCTTCGAGGAGACGAGCTGTCAGACGCCGGGACAGTCTCACATTAGCCCTCGACACGCCTGAAAGATGGGAGCACGCGCAGACCTTTGAATCAAGGCAATATGAGGGAGAGAAAAGGGGGCAGTGTCTTAGCCTATAAGCCACCTCTTATGCACATAAGAGTGCATTACAACTAATATATCGGAGGATGATAAGTAGGCGGCTGTTGTCTGGATGTTAGAGAGGTGAGCTCACAGTCTAGAGAATGAACAGGAAGGGAATAAGAATCTTTCTTTTTTTTTTTTTTTTTTTTTCATACCTGAGTGGTCGCTGCTAAGATGGAGGAAGGCAATTCTGAGTTTCTCAAGTGGAATTGCTCAGTGGGCAATAATGGGCGAGAGCAATTTCTCTGGCCATTTCTCTCATCTTACTGCTTCGGATTGAATTGGAAAATGTGTTTATTCCGAACATGTAAAGAAAAAACAAAACAATTAAAAGGACAACGAAAGAAAATAATGAAACAAGTGGACAGATATAGAAGAGTTATATTCACAAACAAATAACAGCACAAAGCAAAAGGAAACTGTCCAACACTTGCTGCTTTACATGCTAAATCATTTAAAGACTTTAAAGTCTTATTCACAGTTCTTTATGTGTAAAAGAAAATATTGTATACAGGCCATGATTCTTCTACTCGGATACTCAATTATCCCGATGTCTTGTGGAAGGTGTGTATAATTTATATAAAATTTTTATACAACTGGTTTAAAACAGTTCAAAAGGTTTTGGGTTGTTGATGGATGTTGTCTGGTTCAATCTGATGTTGATTGTTGCAATTTTAGATTTTTAAACAAAACTTTAAAGTTTTTCAGCCAGTGTCTTGACTCTGAACCATTATAAGCTGGGCCGGCATAATACGCCTTTCTCTGCTGCTTCTCTTGTTTTCCCGGGGACGTAAAGAACTGGGGCAAATTCAGCCTAAACGAACCTGCTCCTCTTCGAAAAAAAAAATCTCGATATTTTGCAGGGAAAATCTTTAAAAACCAGAAACGATAAGCTTCAGTGACTTCTCAGTAATGGGCTCCCTGGGCCTCTGCAGCGGGATGTTCCGGGCTTTGCCAAATCAGGTGGCCTACAGATCTTCAGCTGACGGACACAAATATAGAGTCAGACACTTGATCTGCTTTTATGTTGCCTTCTCGTAGCCGGTGCCTGGCAGCAACGTCCCATCACTCCTCCTTCTAATTGGCCGAGACGTTTGCCTCTTTTTCACTCATTTTAAATCTGTTATGTTGGCGCGGGTCAGTGGACCTCGCACTGCGCCGCCCCTGGCGTTGGCTTGATTTGACCGGCTCATCACGGGGTGGAGCGTGGTTGGGGAGAAGTGTCTCTAAGGCTTGCGAGCGCAAACCTGCAAAGCCTCCACGCCGCCTCCTTATTTAGATGGCTTTTTGTCACTGTTAATTATCTTGTTTTCCTGCCGCAGCGCCACTGCAAAAAATAAAGAAGCAGGGGTTTGATGCCAACTGCTGCTCTTCCAGTCTTCGCTCGCGACAGCCTGAAGGGCCCGGAGCACTTTTTCTTCTCTTCTCCTCTGTGGTTGCTAAGATGAACAGTTTCAGAGAAAACCAGGTCAATGTACTGTGACTGGCTCTAAGGAGCTGAAACAACAAGATGTATTTCCTCTCAGTCCGCTGTTGTGCAAACACATCTGAAGATTTTACAAATGCAGACGTATGAAACCTAAAGCTTTGGCTTTATTCAGTAACAGTACAATGAGCTTCATTCACATCCCTTTCTGTGTCACTACGGAAAAGGGTTTCATTTTGGCTCGTTGCCACGTGTGTTGGCAGAGCCCCTTTGCTCCTGTGCTCGGCATTTCCTTTAATTTTTACAGGAGTAACTACTGTACACGAAAATAAATAGTCAGGCTGGCAAAAAAATCACTGGTTCATTCGCCAATGACATGAATCATTTAGCTCTCAGCATCTTTATTTAATTTGTTAAAAAAGATAAAAAAAATTCTCCTTCTGTTAGGAAATCTGCCGTGACAACCATGTCAGATTACTGTGGTCGAATTCTAGCACTGCTCCAGTAAACTCAACAGCGAAATGTACAGCGCTACACCATGAATAGTCATACCGGATGGAACTAGAAATACACAGAGGACATATATCATTGTTGTCAGGGCTGTGAAAAGTGGAGATCAGACGGCAGAGGTGTCACACGAACAGTGAATGCTGCATCGAAATGCATAAAACATGGTGGATCAATCCCAGATTTTTGCCTTGTCCCCTCATTTTTTTTTACATTTTTAACTACAGTTTTTTATTCTCTTTCTGGTTCTGTCTCATAAGGCATGCAGTGCCTTGGTGGTTGGAGGCTATGGTTTATAATGGCCATAAAATGGCGCAGAGGGCACCACTGGAGGGCTTTCCCATGAATCACTGCTACATTAAGTTGCATTGACCGTCATAACTCCTACAGAGGCATTTCAGTGCTTTGCTACAGGGAATGAGCTGAAAGATGCTTTATATTAGAGTTCAGAGGATCAATTCCCTGGAGAGGATCAATTCCCCATTGAGTCTCCATGAAGAACACTCAACAAATGCACATTTTGGACTTTGAATCTGAGGCCTTTTCTGAAATGAACATTTTTTTTTTCACCAACATATTCATACAGTTATTTCAGTCCTTTCTCAAATAATCATCTTGCATGATTCACATGTCCCCTGGTGATCCTTTTGGAGTGAAAAGAGGTTAAGCTGCTTAAGCTCTCTTTTTATATCAACACTCTTCTATTATTATAGTTTTGATAAAATGAGAAATGGGCCTCAAGTAATCCTGAGAATAATTAAAACTGTACAGCTCCGATTCCTTGGTTGAAGTAGTGTGACTTTCAAGAAGCTGAGTGCTGAAATTTCTCATTAAAATATTACTGGAAATTATGTTTTAGTGGAAAAATTGTGTTATTAGAGAGAAATGCTGCTCCCTGAATTGTACGGATTAAATAAAAAAAATAAAATCCACAGCTGCAAAGAAAATGATTTTGAAAAATCCGTTCTGTAAATCAGAAGCTTTTATCCAGAAAATTATTATTATGTGCTCTAAAAGTTAGGATTAATCATGAGACAAATAGCGATGCAGAGTCCGATCTGATGGATCCTGATTTATTGCCTTTAAAACCGTTTCTTTGTCAGTTCAGCGTTTCACTGCAGGCTGCTGACAGTTTTTGGTACATCATAATAACTTCACATGAAAATAATTTCCGTGGGTTTCATGCACTGAAGCGCTATATTATTTATTTCCAATGCAACTTATAAAGCACTTTGAACGGCCACTCTCCATGAAATGTGCTATATGAATGAAACACTTTATGACAAAGACGTTGTGGTACTATTTGGATTCCTAGTTGTGGTATCCCAGTTGGTATTGGGAGAGAAACACTTGGATCGCTGCAGGCCTAATTACACCTGATTTAGTAATGATGTTGGCTATAAAAGATAAACAAATGTTTTCTCACATATTTTTCATTGCAATCTTCTTTAAACTAGATATGAGCATTTGTTTCGTTCAATATACCAACTAAATACATTTTGTACAACATAAAGCCTGTGTAAATCCTGCTGTGATGTTTAATTGTTTACATTCATTTTCCTCTGCAAACACCTCCATATCCATTCAGTAAATACAGTCTTGCTCATTTGCAACAATCAAGTTTGCTTCAAGGAGAACAAATCAAATCAAAACATTTCATGGCTGTCCGCTGACAGTGTTTGTGGCGTCCCAAGGCTGTTTGTGGTTTGTGATGAATGCTAAAAAAAAGTCACTGCACGCGTTTGGGGAGAAGACAAACTGTACGTCCGCGGCACTTGGTTTGTGATTCCACCGTGACCCTTTTGCAGTTCCTCCAGTGGAGGTCAAGTCAGCGATATAATGGAGGTGGGCTTGTGATGCAGACAGTGTGAAGGGGTCTTCTAGGGTCAACACACATAAATAGCACACACTGTTTCCCAGCTGCCGTTGGACAGGTGTGGTTACAGGCGTGCTGCGAGGCATTTAGAAGGCTGAACATGTCTGGGTGTCAGTGGGGTCAGTCCCCCATAATAAGAAATTCCTTGCTAATCTCTCTCCAATGTCTCCACAAATCATTAACGCTGCAGTGATGTCCATTATTCCAGCCTCTCAGCATGGACACCTTTGAAACCTTGGTTCGCCTGGAACTAGTGAGCTACTCTCTCCATTATTTATTCAACTTTTTTGCAAGGTTTTTTGTGCAGTCTACAATTTCTAGAAATGATGAAATATTAAACTGAATACCTGTTTGAAACTCCCGTTGTGTCAAAGAAAGCAAAGAATCAAATAATTCAGGTGTGAAATGTCAGACCAGCCTTGATGCCAGATATTATCATTTCAATCACAGGGTGTTAAAGTGCAAAACATTGGTGTTGCAAGGTCCTGTGAAATGTTAGCTAAATGTGCCTTGGCTGGTTTGGACACATTTTTCTCAGCAGTTAAATTGTAATCTATGGACGGGCTAATTATCTGTCTCCTTTGCTGCAGCGATGGTGCCTGTGACCGGGTCATTTCCTGTCTTGAAAGGTTGATTCTCTGAGCGCCATCCTGCGAATGTGGCGATTCATTCCAATGCCACTTGTCTAGCTTGTATTGAAATTGTAATGTATTCCCGCTGTGAGTTCTGTTTTAATCCTTCCCTCTAGTTATCCATCACTTCTGAAAGAAAGATATAGTGAAAAAATACTGTTTTGAATTCAAAACTAAGTGGTCTCGATGGGAGTCTTTTTCATCGTGCTGCCATTCGGCATTTGTACATTTTATTCAGCGGGTCAAACTAAGAAGAGGAGGAGATGGGAAGGACACAAAAGGTGCAGCAAATTCATGTTTTTTGTTAAGCAGAGGGACACAGTGAGCCTGTGTAGACTGGGGATTTCCTATGTGCGTTCTGTCCCATTACTGTAGCCTCCACAGTCCAAATTTTATTTTACATTGCGCTAAACATTTGAAATGTTGATTACAAAATCTCTGAGGACAGAGTGGACAGCCATTAAGGGAGGAAGCCATCTGTTTGTCCTGCAGCAGCTCTGACTCACTGAAGAACTGCCACTTGGTTTATTTCTCTTTGTTACACAGCTACTTAAATAATGATTCACTTTGCCTTCTGTTGTTGCTGCAATGAAATGACTCACTGCTTTCCCCCAGGATGTATTCTTCGAAAAATTTCGGGCATCTGAATGATCATATAAATGAGAGTCCCTATCTGTCTGTTCCATATAAACGAGAGACCATCTTGCGATGTGATCACAGCAGCATACTCAATAGTCATTACTATATTAATACATGAGAAGTTAGCACTCACTGGTCAGGCCACAACCATCTGTGAACACCTTGATCTTAACTACTCACCTGTCAAATTTTGTGACAGTATCATGCACGTCTGTGACACTATCACTTTGACAGAGACTGTCAACTGTGATGAATGAGTTGTTCTATGGAAAGTACTGTTGGAATAATTTTTGTTGGTCACCATGACGCAAAAATGCTCAAGATTTAATGGTTCCAGCTTCTTTAATGCAGCGATTTCCTGCTTTTTATTACTGTCAACTGAAAATCTTTGGGTTTGGGACCAATATTTGTACAACGTTTGGCAACTGATGACATCACCTCAGTTTGGTAAACTGCAACGGTGATCCTTTGCAATAATCTGACTTCTAATAGACTGAATTATTAATCAAGAGAAGAAAATAATAACAGATGAAATTACAATGAATTTAACTTCTGAGATTCAAATGATGTATATATTTGTCCCCCTTTTGCAATACAACAGTAACATTTACACATGGAAACAAAAACCTCAGCAACAAATTTTATTGGTTTGTAAATAGTTGCCCAGTTTCCTTTAACATATTTGAGCTGTAAATAAGGATTATTGGTTTCTTTAAATCTGCCAATTCTCAATTCACCAATTCATCTCTAAAAATATTGGTAAAAAAATCAATCTTAATATCCCAAAGCCCTCACATTGGTTAAAATAAGTTAAACGATTAACAGTGTTGAAATAATAGCCAGATATTGAGTAAACCAGTCATGATCAAAAACACAATTCTAAGTTGATGAAAGATAATATTGAATGATCAACCGACAGCAGAAAACATGTGATTTGAATTCAGATTTTGTTGCTTGCAATTTGATTAAAAATGTGTAATCACAGTGTTAAGTTAAGTTGGGGTGTATAATTGTAGCTTGCCTGTCAAAGAATCCTTGTTAGGTTTGCAGAAATGAAAGCTCTGACTCACAGCGAATGACAAGCAGCCATCTGGCAATCCTTCTCCTCTTGCTTATTCACTAACTGCATTCTGGAAGAGCTTTAAAGGAGAACGTCTCTGCTTTTGAAGGAAAGGCTTTTGGCACTAAACCTCTCCCTTGTGTCAACACTCAGGGTTATAATTCATTCTGATTCAGATTCAATCATACGTAATCATGACACTTATATGGGGGGGGGGGGGAAAGAACTTAAGCTCATTGTGCTTCCTGCCTGAGTGACAAAAATGCCATAGAGGGTCTAGAGTGGAAGAGATGCTACAAATGGGGGATTAGAACTTTGGTAACGGCAAACTCGGGCAACAACAGTGACTGTGCTGGTGGCATGCTGCAGGGTGGTCAATCTCAGAGGAGCATCAGTGCTGAGCTTTTGGTGCAGTGGCCCCTGTCGAAACTCCATGTGATGGAGGTTTCTGATGTGGTCCAGAAAGATTATTTTTTTCTCATACATTACCATTCAAAAATAACTTGCTTGAAAAGAATGAAGAGAATTAACTCCTATTTTGGAAATTACTTCACAAATTGACTTTTTCATTTTGATTTGAATTTGTCTAAATCCCTATTGTTACTTGTGTGCAAGAGTGTATATTAAAGTCCCCAAAAACCTGGTTTGATTCTAAAGTGTTGTTTCCTGACATTAAATATTCAAAACAAAATAAACAGGGTTGAAAAAAAAGAAGAAGCATCCTTGTTAATTAAACATTTAAAATCAGAAACTACTTTCCCAGGGCTGTGTGGGTGCAATTTGGAAGTATGTGACATCCCGCCCACTTGAAACCAGTGTGATGAACATAAACACAGATATCTCACAAGTGAAATAACTTTGGCTGAAAATTCTATAGAGCGATTGAGAAAACAGGTTTTTGGGGGCGATCAGGGACATGTCACTCACGAAAAACGCCCACTCAGCCTCGAGAAGGGGCCTAATCAGTCAATTTTTAAAACCCAAGTGTCTATGAGCAATGTGGAGGAGCTTAAAAACTATGTGATTGGTTTTGGTGTTGTCCTCATCACCTGTGCATTGAATGTGATGGATGGAAATACATCCACAATTCTTTGGGGAATGTCAGCATTGCAAAATTAGTTTTATTGTCCATTCATATTGATGTCATAGAGATGTTGAAAATGCCATGTGACTGATGTGACAGAAACGGTTGCAGCAGAAAACAATGGACAAAGCAATAAAGGAAGATTGAAAAAAAGGAAAACTCCCAGGTAGTATGGTGGGTAATATGAGAGTCGCATGGTAATTCTAGTATTTTGAGCAAGCGTAGCTTTATTCAAGTTTCAAAGCGGATATTTGACATACGGGTGCCATTTTTGCTTTCCCATGTGCTGAATTCAAAAATGTTACGAATGAGCTTGGGGCATATTTTGAAAGCAGAGGCCTTTTCTACGGAATACCGACTGTAATAGATTTGCACTCTCGCGTGTTCCTTAATTTTCAGGACAGCTGTTGTCGTGTAGCTAAAGCTTGTGTCAGCAGGTGTGATTGTCAGCTTTCCATCAGAAAGATGTAGTCACATATATGTAAACATGTTTCTACATTAACTAACATTACCTGTAACTGCTGAGGTTACGAGTCGCCACGCGGTGACGCAACCGGTCGACAAATGCACCCCCGAAGGAGACCCCTGAATTGGTCCACAGCTATTGTATGTTTAGACTGCAGCCTGTCCAGGGTGTACCTCTAAAGTCAGCTGGGATTGGCTCCAGCCCCCCTACGACCCTCAAAGTATAAGCAGATTTTGGATGGATGGATGGACGGACATTTAGACTGTACAGACATTCTCTACCAGGGCTGAGGCCCTTTGGAGCCAGATTCCTGGTTCCTAACCCCTCTGCTTCTCCGAGCCTCTGGTTAACCAAACCTCTCAAATACAAAACCCACGTTGACATCAATGAGATGTCCTATCAACAGACTGCAAATGGCGTCACCCACTATTAAACCAACAGCTAAGCCTGTTAACCGTCATAATCATAACAGCATCTGTGTAACGCTGACATGTCATGCTGTAATAATGACACATCACTAGTTTGCATAGCCAAGGTCCCCTTGTAGCTCCGACTAATCGTTGCTATCATAACCACAGAGGTATGAACATATTCTTTATTTTAGGTTAAAAACAGCAGAGATGGGAAATTCAGACCATAGGATTAGACTTTACAGGACCTTCGGGACACAGGAGCTGCACAGAGCTTTGAGGGTTCAGCCTTTTGATTTTGTTGCCCCCTTCCATGGGCTGCACTTAGATTAATGAAACCAGGCTTTTTGGCCACGTTCAAAGGGCAGATGTCCAGGCACTCTTACATACATGTCTTTAGACCCTCTCTCTCACACACACTTACACACAAAACATGACATCGACTGATTTTAAACGTGACCTTATCTGCTGCCATGTTATCTTTGAGCGCAAATCTACAAGTATGCATGCGGAATGCAGCTGAGGCTCGGGCCGTTGACAGTGGAAAACAGATTACATGGCAAACCAAAGATTTATTAGTAGAGTTTAATGGAATAGAGATGAGTGGATGGGGGATTTAAATAAATTAACCTTCAGTGGATTCCCTGAGGCCTGGAGGAATGACAGAAGGGGGTTGAGAAGGAATTTTCTCCTTGTCACCAATGTAATGAATACTGATGACATGATACTAGCCTGAGTGCCGTCTGATCTTGTTCAACCTATAAGTAAACATGAGTGTGTGTGAATGAACTGGAGATACCTAATGATAAATGGGAGACTGAAATTGAGAAAAAAACTTTCATATATTCAGGATTTTGAATGCCATTAAAGAAGCTAAGCATCATTCATATCTGTGCCTGTGCATGTGTCTGTGAATGCATCATTTGCCTCACAAAACGGATAAAAAACTAGAAAAAACTAGAACATGTGGCAAAGTTGTGAATGAATGGTGCTACTGATGTGGAATCATAGTGGAAAAGGCTTGTTACAGTATAATAGGTGCAGTGTATCCAAAGCATGAGACATTCGAAAAACATGCATGCAGAAATGTAAAATACCACATAGCAAGTGATCTTAAAAATATAAAATGTCAGTGTGAATGTGGTATCACTTGTATGAGTTGCCAAAACTATATTCACCTGGGTAATACTGAAAGTAAAAATGATATGCTCCTACCAGGACCTGTTACTGTATATATAATACTTTTACATTTTCAAAAACTACCCTCTCCGCTGGGGATTTATCACATTTACTGGTAAAAAGGAAGCAACCTTTTGTTTTCTTTTTCCGAACTCATTAGTAATATTAGAGAAAAAAATGTTGTATTTCTCTTGTGGTTTTGAATTAAACCATTAGTCATCTATTTTCAGTTTTTACACCTTTGTTATCTGGATAACATCTTCTCTATTCTAACTACCTGTATTTTTTTTCATGTTGCAGTCGTGAGTACGCACCATGTCTGCAGTGTCAATGAAAACAGGAGCCTTTTCAACATTTTCTCTCTCCGCTCTTTACTTTTGCTGAAGCTGTACAAATGAGGCAGTCTCACACCAGCAATCTCATTCTCACAGCTTCTGCTGTCTCAATAAATGGCCTGATACCATAAAATCTGCAATTGGCCTCTTTGTACGAGGACGTTACCAAACAGTCTGCACAAAGGACAGTTTACAGAAAAGCAGGCAGAGTGGTTTCACTGTCTGCTTTTAAGCCTATTTTCACATAAAGGTGCCGGTTTGATAAGTCCCCACCACTGGCATAGAGGATGCGCGGCTGTTTCACTGTTGCATGCAAAAGTGCGTGTGGCTGAGTGTGATACAGCCACAACAAAGAGAAAGCGTAGGCGTGTGTTTGTGTTTATGCATCCCCGTGTGCACTTTTGTGTCTCAGTTTACTCGGTTGCATGCTGAAGTTTGCGTACACTTCTGTGTGTGCGAAATGTCCCTCGTTGCCTCGCCGTGTGTGTGTGTACAACATAGAGCTGACAGCTGGCACAGCTGAGATCTTCAGTTTTTATGCATTCAAATCTTTGTGGAAACACTCAAATGTACAACAGCAGCTGGCAGCAGTGCCAACAGATACCTGTCACCACGGGTTACGGTGTCACCATGGATATCCAACTCAGCAGAGCCAGTTGTTTAAGCCTTTTTGGCACTGTGCAACGCTTTTCAGCGTGGACCTCTTTGCAGGAAACCTTGATGCCTATTCGAAAAGAGAGCCTTCTCTGCCGTTTCCCTCAGGGCCTAACAGAGAACTGTATGTTTAACAATTAGTGAGTGCATTGTACCAGTGGGTTATGTGCACAGCCAATATTAACGGACATGACAAAGGTCAGAAATCACCTGGAGGAGCTGGTGTAGGCTACTAAACTCAAAGTAAGCTCATTATACCAGAACGTAAACATCACATTTTCCATAGTCGCAGATGCACAGTAAATCTCAGCTAATACTTTAATGTTTATCATTGTTAGTGTAACTCTTCTTCGCTGAAGGCAGATGTTGCGTGGGCCGATTGGGTCCAAGTATTGTCCTGGTATACAGGAAGTAGCCTGCCATGTGGAGATTGACTGGATGAAAGCTGTCCATTCGGTTGCATTAGTTCATCTGGAAACTAAATGCCTGACGGCCGACTGAGTGTCTGTGATGACAAAAATTCATGAAGCACTAAAGAAATTTGTCAATAGGTCAATACTTTGATTTTAAAATAATAACAATGTGTTTGTTATGTTTACTTCCCCTCTTATTATCTCCGCTGCTAATTAAAATATTCCAAAGGCGAGGTAAATATCCTTCTGACCATGCTTGGCGTGCCCAGTGTGCCGAACCAGCAACTGCTAAGCCGCATCCATCAGGCGCCTTGTTTATTCCTCAGTCTCGACTTTAAATACAAGCATGACCTTCATTACTGTTTTTGTTGCTGAGTCTATGTATAGGGCAATGACCAGTTCCAGTGGTTGACTTATCTATTGGTATCTCTTCTCACTCAGAGACCCTTAGCGGTCTCATGGCTGGGTTTTCATGGGCACACCTCTAGATAATGGAACGTAGCTGGTAGCCAGTGCCAGGCGGCCAATCTCGGGGTTATCGCCATGCGTGACAGAACCAGAAATATGTCACTTAAATTTGACCAATGGCAGCCAACTTGGAATTTGATTATCAGCCGGCAGATTAATTTAAGTGGCCGCATTGCACCCTGAACTCTCAGCTGTGACTGAGTGTGACATATGGCCTTTATGACTGATATAACTTTTTGTAAAAAGCACGAATGTCATTGGCTCTGTCACCCTCTGCCTGGGCGTATTTGTTCAGTGGGCAGGAAGTAGCTAATTCAAGTGATGACAGAAAGGTCATGGATGAATGAAGTTTCATTTCCGTCTTTCTGTTAAAGGTTACGACCCCTCGGAGGGACCCGTTGCAAATAGTAGCCGTCGGACAATTGTGCTGATTGAAGAAGATGATCTGAAGTTTTAATTCATCATTCTTTTTCCTAATAAAGTCCTGAAATAAAGAATGGCTGGAGAGTCTAAAGGTGATATCTTGTAATCATGTCCTTTTGTCTGTGTCTAAGGGGTATAATAACAAATTAGTTCCTAATCACATTTTAAACTAATATGATAACTAAAGTGCTGAAAAGGTGATGACTGTGTGTATTGTATTAATCATTTCAGTTTTAGCAAGTAGAGCTCATTATAGCTTCTGTTTCAGAGCAGTTTCCATAATGTTCAGATGTGAGGGGAGAACATAAACTGTCTGATTGCAGGCAAAGACACAGTGTCTAAACTGGAGACAACAGGGTGTCAAGTGTTTATATTATTTATGGCAATATAAATTAAAAATACAAGCTATAACCTTGCACATCAAAATTACTCATTTGAGAATAAAAGCAGCTGAGGAAAAGCCTTCTGTAGTTGACTTGGCTGTCTAAGGAGCGTGGCCACTGCTGTGTATTATTCAATATTTTCATTACAGAAATAGCATCAAATGAAGGTTTGAAGTTTTGAAGCAGATTTGTGTTGACAGCTCTTTTCTCCCTGCATCCACTCTTGATATGTGTCTATATGGCTAAACATATAATTATCTCCAGGCCTAAATTACCATCCAAATGTATGCCATGATTGAATTGGGTTTAAAGGGATTTATGATTTGTATTTATGAGGATTGGGCCCTGCATGGAGCATGCTCCGTCTCTTACTGTATTTTTTAAACACAAGTCGAGAGAAGTTCATGCATTAATTCAAATTCCTCCACTGCCCTTGATATTTTTCATTGTCATAATAGTCCAGTAGTCTGAGCTGCACGGGCAAATGGGCACGGAGGTTGCGTAAGAAGTTAAAAAAAACAACCCCCATTGAATTCACTCCATCACGTTTTAATATTTTATATTAACGTAGTGAACCGTTATCGGCCTCAGATGGATGAACACACAGTAATCTACATGCGGCGTTTCATGGTTGGCTGAGGCAGTTTGGCTTTACTGCCTCTCCGACATAAATCCCTCTCTCTTGGACACATACTTACGGAGTGCACATGGGCTCACCTGCTAACATGGGCCAGTTTTCTGCCGTTAAACCACCTCATATGTTTATAACAAGAGCCAATGATCTATGCGTCCACACAGTTAATTTACTCCAAAAAGACATGGTTTTGCAGAGCGGAAACATTGTGTAGTAGAGAGAGGACGGAGCAGAGGAGAATTATGAATCATTTAAAAAATGGACAAGGGAAGAAAGAGAACCTGGTGTAGTACTACGACCTGACACTGGCTCTCTCAACATGTTTCAGTGCAGATTTTTCTTTTGTTTGGTGTCCAATAAACAAAAGCTGAATATTACTGAATAATCTTTTTTTTTTTTGTGTGTGTGTGAAAGTGGCCATAATGAGTTTTCTTTGCAGGCCGGATGGGCTCACCCTCGCAGATTTTGTCAGGGAGCTCAGGGCAGTTTGTTTTGGTTCCCCTTCACACCCGGGAGGCTCAGATGCCTCCTGATAAGGATGCCTCACTTTAGAGGTATAGCTGGGATGAGACCGCAGGGCAGACCCCGGGCACGCTGCAAGGATTATATCCCATCTAACCTGGAAACACCTCATGATCTCCCAGGAGGAGTTGGATGATGCAGGGAGCGCACAATGTCTGGGCTATTTTGCTCGATGTGCTGCCACCACGACGCATACCTGGAATATTGGTTCTAGAACTCAAAAGTGTAATAATGTCCCGATAACATAAATTACTATACCAATAATTGAATAGAATGTCTTAACCAATAATAGCCAATACGTATATGATCTTCATACTCAAAATTATAGCTGCTTAATCGAGAATAATGACAAATTTGCAAAAGCAATGCCTTTTGCGAACACAGTTCGTGGCATGCTATGATAAAATAGGCCAAGTTATCACAATATTGTGTTCTGCAAAAACAAGATAAACCCAATAATGTAATAATCTCTGGTTAATGTAATAATTGATCACATCATCTTAGTTACATTTTTTGGCATTCACATGTTATACATAAGGATTTCTTTCAAAGGAACTATCTTCTCCACCATCCCTGCATCTTTCGGGACGGACCAACACAGAAGACATATACTAGGTTCCATGAATCCTCCACATGCGTGAAATCATGTGCTGGTGCTCGTAGTAGTCTGGCATCGACTCATCTTACTGATAAAAGGGGGGTATCATTTTCAGCAGACATTATCCTGTGTTGTCCGTGGATGTGTGCTACCCATTAGCCAGTTTAGATCCATTATTATTACAGGGAGTATTTAATGATTAGAGGCTCAAATGTTTTTCTTCTTCAGCGCTCATCTCTCTCTGTATGGAGTTTAATGTGTCTCCTTCCCGCAAATGCTTCTAGGCGTGCGCTCGCAGGCAGAGGGATGTTGCTGATAGAGCCGGAGCAGTTTTGCAAACAAGAATTGTTGGTCAGATGTCAGTGTCGAGATGTGCAGACCTGATATTGACCTATGCATGTAGACTCGGGGATGCAATTTCCTGCCGAATATGTTTCAGTTAGTCTTGTTTGCTTCCTATTCCGTATCCTCAAGTTTCATCCCCTTCACTGAAATTACCCATTATGTGTTATCATGGTATCTCACAGGTCCAAAGCGCATGTTGCTTTGTCCTCATTATTTTTGGTTTTATTTTTTACTCCTGGCCCCAGCAACTTTCTAGACATCATTTCACTCCCCACCTCGGTTTGTTCTCAGTGTGGTAATGTGAAGGAAAATACCATAAATGTCATCGGAAATCAATTTTATGTGAAATTAGCTCAGAGCAGAAACCATTAATCAATTCAATTAATCAATGAGCTTATTAACTATTTTTTGATGATATATCAATTTACGAAAAATGCCAACGATTACCTTCTGGAGTAAGAGCCTCTCGGACTTAATTATTTTTATGTCTTCTGAACTGAATATTTGGATTCTGGTCTGTTTAACTATAACAACCAATTTTCGGTAATTGTGATTTGACAGTCTACTAACAGCGTAACTATTCGATTAAGTCTCTATAAGGTGTGGATTTAGGCCCGCGTCCTTCCAATAATGAAGTTGTGAACTTTTTGCATACAAAAATTAAAATGCCTTATTTCATTTTTTATTACGTGCTTAGTTAGAGTTGGAGGCTATCTGACTGTAAACTGTTCAAGGACTACACAAGAGCAAACCTTCAAGAAAAAAAGGAATCGGCCTTTACGCTGCTGCATTAAATATTCATCAAGTGTGCTACTTTACAATTTTCAACACAAAATCTTTTCTGCCTCAAGGAGCTCAGAACTGTTTATGGGACAGTGAGTCATCATTTCTATCAGGACTTGTCATGTAAACCAGCCCAGCACTCTAAATAAATAAACTAAATGTGGCATTAAAATGCTTGGATGCTTGTAAAAGTTGCTTATTTCTAATGATAATTATACAGCCCAAAATTATAAATTGGGTCAGCGTGTAAACCAACCACAACCTTATTTTGCTCCCTTTCAGAGTATTTGTGAAATATCTTTGTATTTGTGGCCATGCTGTCCCTTTCAAGAAAACAATACACACGTCCATCTGCCTGGACAAGGACAGAGAGAAACACAGATTTGAGCTCAGCAAAAGCGCCCAGAAAAAAACAAAAAAAACTTCCGTGGGGTTGTTTAGAGTGGCAAGGAGTTGCTGTTAGAGGAGATTTGGGTGGGGCGCACACCGCCACATGTTGTTTTGGAGCCCCAGAGTCGTCATCTTCCCCCCCCCCAGCCTTTCTCTCCTTCACAGACTCTTGCTCCCTCTTGTTTCCTTTCTTTACGCTTTTTTGTAAGTGGATAAAAAGTTGACAAAGATCAGCATGTAGACTGACAACGGTAATATCAAATCAGCATCAGAAGATGAAGTGACACCTTGCCGGGTCTGTCATGTGGCAGCAGAGAGAGGGAGAGAACGCAGACAGATGGATGTTGACAGGCTGAGGACGTCTCAGGAAAGAAAGACTGATGCACACAGTGAAAAGAGTGTGAGCCCGGGTGTGGTTGATGTTACTCCAGACGTTACACAGACGGCAAAGTGGCGCAGGACTCTTTTCAGCGGAGAGATGCAGATGCAGGCTCAAGCATGTGTGAACATTAGTATTCACGCGTGCTGTCAGAGGGAGGTTTTGATAAGGATTCTGTTTCCCTCCAAAAATGGGGAGCGGCACAGTCGGAATGAAGAGCATGTGTTTACAGGAGAGGCTGAAGGTAAACATGTTTTGGGTGTCGCAGACTCCAGATTACAGCACGGCTGCTCTCAGGTGACGGTTGGAACAGAAGTACCTTCAAAGACGAAGGCGTTTCATTGCCATTGATTTGTTCATTCCACAATTGTTGGTGTGTCTGTACGCTAAACGGGCAGTCAAGTGATGAAGCTGTGACGGTGTTTACCTAATTTTTTTGTAATCATTTTGGCATGAAATTGCACCAGTGTTTCCGCCTGCTGAGACTAACTCTTATCTAAAACGTTTGCTTTCTTCATTTCATGGCTGTAGTTTCGCAGGAGTCACATATGGATGTCTTCAAATCACTCAGATCTGGAGTTTTTCCACTCTTTCACTTTAATACAAATTTTGGAGGCTGTTTGATTAGTTGCTTAAAGGTTTCGTCTGTCAAAGAGATATTTTTTCGGCAACAATTTTATTCCAAAAGAACCTTTATTTACTAGTCAAAGTTTGTTATCAGGTGTTGAGGAAGGGGGGGCTGTACATTAGATCATTAGATTAGATAAGCATTTATTGTCTCCCTTAGGATACATTTTTCTTGGGGCAATCAAGAGATATGAAGTTTGATAAATGTCCTTTAGTGATGTCATTTAAGTCAGTGTTGGTTGAATGTATCCACCTTCAGGGCAAAGGGATAAATTATCACCCCGCACCCAGAGCTACAAAAAGAAAACATGTCATCTCATGCATATGGATCTATACCAGTGATTTAAAAAGCATACTTGGGGATTAGGAGAGTAACAAACACTCATTGTCAGTGAATTATATTTTATGTAAATGTTTCCTGGTGCAAAAAGACAATGTTCACGGAAGTTACATCAAGCAGGTCCTTTTGTGACAAAGGCGGCTCCAAAACTGTCTTCATGTTACAACCCTGAAGGGGCAGTTGGGGAGATCAGGCAAATAAGCTGTGGTGATTTCACAGTCCTTCTCTAATCAAGCAACAATAAATTGACAGATTGATGAAACATTAACATTGCCCATGGTACTTTTCAAACGGAATGCATATAACTGACAATAATGAGCTCGAGCAAGGCAGAGAGAGTTATCACATTTGACTGGATAATTTTGACCTTTCATTGGAATAAATTATGTAAATTGTCCATTTTGATGATTGTCGTAATCATGCTATCATTGTCGTGTTAGTTGTCACTCACTCTCTCACACACACACATACACACACACATACACGCACACACACACACACACACACACACACACACACACACACACACACACACACACACACACACACACACACACACGCAGCTAAACGCAGAGGTCAACCAACACGCAGACACAGAGGCATCTTTCAAGGGCAACGTGATTACTCTTTTAAAGAGTAACCTATCACTAAATTAATTTTTCGAGGTAGTTTGATACATGAATGGCTACTGTCATTTACTACAAATGCATCCTGGTTCCAGTGTATAGTAAACAATACAAGGTTGCTCCAGCAAGAGTGTCATGGTACTGAAGTGTGTAGAAGCCCGACCTCACTAGTTTTTTTCCCAATAATGCACAAGTACTATCTATATAGAGCGCTTCACAGACCCTGCCGAGAATTACAGTTGCTCACGTCCTCTGGTTGGATGTTGCTTGAGTGAATGTAAATGAAATGCTACCGACATCAAATAACTGCTGGTGAGAGATAAACCATAATCCTGTTATTTTGAGACGGTCTGAAAGAGGTAGCCTTGTTTGGTCTTTGCAGTTTTTTGATTAGCTTGCTGTAGCCTGCGGCTCTGCTTGTCTGGACTGTTTGGAGGTCACACGGCTAAAACCGGGAAGAAGCTGCACGGCGGAGATTTCACATGTGCCTGCCTCTCACCACGCCAACAGACCCATCAATCAACAAGTCACACGCCTTCGGCTCGCTCGCGCATACTCACCTGTTATGCACAAACTGTCAAAAAACCAATTGTGTGTATGTGTGTGTGTGTGTGTGTGTCATGTGCAAACACTCACCCAGTGAGCTTAATTTCAGTCAGGGCAGTGTGCTGTCTAATTAGAGAATGACTTTCTAATTAATTTCATTATGAGCAGTAGAAAGAAGAGGGCCCTTAAAACAGAGAGGTGTTACTCCATGTTCTCATCTGTCGGGGTGACACTAATTGGGCCGGATTTACAATTTGCCAGAGACACATTAACTAATATCAGCACTGGAAGGGCAGAGCTGACTCACTGCTGCTGCTCCTAGTTGAACATGGCCTGTGGATCCTTGCGCTGGCCATGTTAAAAGGCTCTTTTTTTCCTCTCCTGTCAAAGATAGTCGCCAACAGCTCCGTCTTGGTGTTATTATGAATTTAATTCCCACAGGTAGAGATGAGACAGTCCACCTGGGGAGAATCTGCACATGGCCCATCTTTCTTTTACCTCCCACTGCTGGCCACAGTGTTACCAGTTACCTGGGTCAATTGTGTTTCTCTCATGTCAACAACAGGGTTGACCTTGAAAGTGCCACCGCTTTAAACCTTCAACAGAAAAAGGTTGACTTGTGTGGGCAGCTCAGATTTCTTTTCCTTTCAGACAAAAAACGTATTTCTCCAAAGTGAAAATAAAAGGCTACATGACTATGATAATGTCATGCACACATTATATTTTTTGTAGCAAGCTAATTTTGTCATTTGGTTGAATCAGCGGGTGTTGGAGAAATCAGAAGATTTTTTCTTTTATATTTGACTATATTATAGTACAAAACTTGACAATGACATTCAAAAAGGAGTTTTAATGTATGATACTAACCACTCCAGCTAGTGCTGTTACCAGCAAGGATACATAAACATATTGCTATAGCAAATGTGAACATTGTCAAATATTTATATTGATGGATTTTGTCAGTTATTAGTTCTAACTTCAGTTAAAATGATAATTACATTCGCCTATATTTTTTTACACTTTGTCAAAATGGCACCATTATTACTGAGCTGAATTAACTTTTGGCTGGTCTTGTTTGCAATCGCTGCAATTAACCTTTAAAACGTGATGATTCCCAAGCAGACTCTGGAATCTTCAAAAAGTGTGTCATGTCTTTGGGTTTTGATTTGACTGTGCGTATGAGCAGGATTTCTGTCACTTGTCACACATAATAATAATTCAACCAAAGTTCTGCCCAGTTAATGTCCAGTTGCCAGTTTAGCATTATTGCTTTATGCATAACCACTTCTTCCAGTGTTATGTCCGTCTTTTGATCACAAATATGAATTTGAAGTAGACAGGCACCTGTCATGTCCCCCGTCTGCCACCTAAGTTATGTGTTCAGTTATTTGCACATCATCAGTCCAATTTCCTGTTTTATTTTGTTGCTTACCTCTCCTCTCATTCCAGGCCTCCACTTCCGGCTTAGCTCTCTTAATGTCTTTGTTTGCCTTACCTGACTGCTTACCTGTATACCGACCTGAGCCTGAATTTAAAGGACATTGTCATTTTGTACAGCGTTGTCTGTCACGAGTCCCAGTTTTGTGTGCCAGCATTGTCTGCACTGTGGTAACAAAACCAATGGAAACAACAACAACAACAAAATGATGCAGACCCATTTATGAAAACGTGACCTTTTCTGTACAACAGCCATAATCACAAAGCAAAGTCCCAGAGAAACTGTACAGTATGACTCACCATGGTGGGTGTGAAATATAAAACAGATGAGGTTAACTTGGTTTTACACTTCAATTTCCCTTAAAACCCCCCCCAAAAAAGATCCTTTATTGTTAATTATCAACCATAGTGTTCTGTGGAAGAGCTTTCTGCAGTACCGTCACTGTACTGGTTTCCCCAGAACCACAAACAGACAGTTGGAAATAAATTTCAATCCATTTTTGTATATTGTTGGCTTCAATGAAAAGATCTATCTCTCCCGCTCCTGCTCTCTCTCTCTCTCTCTCTCTCTCTCTCTCTCTCTCTCTCTCTCTCTCTCTCTGTCTCTCTGTCTCTCTTTCTCTGTCATTGTGTGTGTGTGTGTGTGTGTGTGTGTGTGTGCGCGCGCGTGCGTGTGGTCTGCTCAGATTAAAGCCTGTCAGAAAGCCTCAGGATCAAAGTCTCTGTGGAGCAAAAAATATGAGCTGTCACTGGAAAAGCCACCCAGTTGTTTCTCCTGCCATCTTAGAGCGCAAAGTCCCTCACCGACTACTTTTTCCCTCTCCGCCATTTAGTCAAGTTACGAGCACTCGGGTCATATTAATGCAGTGTAAGTGTACAACTGGTATTATATCTCCTGCTGTTGCTCTTCTTTTACTCCCAAGTTCGACGGGGAACTCTTTTAAAGTAATACTACTCACGTGATATTCATGTACTCTTACTGAAATCAATGTATTCATGGTGTATGGTGTCAAAAGTTTGTATTTTGTCAAACAAAATATTGTCCAAAATGTTGACTTCATATTGATTCAGTGTAAATCATATAGTAAACATTATGGGATCATGCTGTATTCTGCAACCTTGTTTACTTGATTCATCATGCTGGTCGCAAGGCTGCTGACTGACTTAGATGCACAACTGTCTGAACTATTCCATTATTTCTCATTCTACTGCCATTGTAGTTCTTGTTTATTAATGGTGTGATGCTCTAATGCTTATAATGCCAGTATACTTGATCTATCTGCCAAAACTTTGATAGTCTCTGGGCTTTTTACTGCTGGACTCTGCTTGACTCTAATCTCTTTCGCACGGTCAATACACAGCAACTGCTCTTGGTGTGGTAGTGATAAATATATATTTTGTTTGCTGTAAAATAATTCCACGGAAGCAACAAAGCCGTGATGCAAATTTAATTTTAGTTTTTATTGTTTGAATAACTCCGGTTTCTTCAGTGATCGTTTCAGCCCCATACGACTTGTATGCTGTTGCCAAGTACGTAGAGCTTGTGCAGAGAACACATGTTTAACACAGCAGTAGCTTGAAAGCTCAATAACAGCATCCTGCAGAGCAATTGTTCCATCAGGCTAATGAGTATGACCAAGCAATGGCAGATCAATGATTACAGATGATTAGTGTTTCCCTGTGTCGGCCATGACTCCCGTCTCTAATCGGTGTGCTGCTCGCTAGCTTTGGAGTCACTTCCTGAAGGACCGGCAGCTGAATGATCGAGGTCTACAACAGCTGGAGCTGTGGATTTACTGGCTTAGAGGGTGCGATTCTGTTTGGCTCCAGGTCATCTCCATCTTCAGTCAGGTCCCCCAGCTCTCGGAGGACGACTGATGGAGCACCAACTCATTAGCAGCCATGTGGATTTAGTCTCGTTAGAGGACCCAACTGGATAGATTTATCTCATTGCATTTGGAGCTTCATTAGATACACATACTGTAGGACAAAAGGCATGTGCACCTGCAGAAACACACACACACACATACACACACACACACCACATGATGAACTATTGTATTTCTCACATACTGTGAAGTATATCATTAAGACAGTGTAATTACCCAGACCAGTCCACTGTTGTTATAATGTAATCAATGCCAACAAAAATGTAATCAAGTGAGTGCAAGGAAAATGTTAAAGAGACCCTAATGTTTCTCAGCCTGCTCAGACTTCAGATGTCCCAAAATGCATGTCACTCCAGCGGACATTATGGCTGAATCCACACTTATATGTTAAAGTTTTAAAATGCATCACTTAAGCTATGTTTACTGTACGCCTCGGGTCCATACTACTTTTCATTTTTATCCTTCTATCCTTCATAGGGCCATACAAGGTTGAGAAATCCGAGTCTGATAGTTATTGATTAAAGGGGCAGTATGCGATTCTGGAGAAAGCTTATATCTCTCTTTGGTGTTGTTGTGATTTTACTCCTCTGGCTGGGCCGCAAACCCGCGACCTCCGGTTTAGGAGTCAGACGCACTAACCACTACACAACACTCAACACTAATTGTCATTATGCTTTGATTTGAATATGAACAGGTTTCCAATTTCTGTTGCCAAGGATACTTTTTCAATACAGCAACATAATTTAAAAACCTGAAGGTAATTAATTAAGGTATGATGCATATTGTAATAGAAAGCTTTGCATCTTTGGATTCGTGACTCAAATATAATTTTAATTGTAAACCCATTGTGGTTCATTTATACGGGTCGCATTTAAAGTGAGCTACCACATTTTCACTATCCACTTCTCTTGACAGTATCTGTTTTCAAAAGGTGCATGACAAAGACTGCCTCAGGGCCCCAAACAAACTGCTTGAATTATCCTTTTTCTTTTGGTATCAGCATTTCGCAGCACTCCAGCGTGGCCTTCTCCGCACTGTTGCGGTTAAACAAAAGCAAGCGGAGTGAACAGAATGAGCAGTGGTGGAGAAACACAACTCCATCGACTGACTGCCTCTGTAGCGGTTACATGTGACGTGTTCTCGGTTAACTTTTCAAAATCCGCACCTTTAGAATGATGAAAGTTAGAGCTTTGAACTCAGTATCAAACTTTATAAACTTTATAATGAGCCCTTTTCCATGACAGTTGAACATGACATTGAACTGGAGCACATTTTAAATACACCAGAGCTGCTATATTTGAACCATAACTGGATGATTTAGTAACAAATGCCACGGTCAGTCACACTATACAAACCTCACATGAGTGTCTATTAATTTATTTAGAGATTACATAGCATTTCAGTGCCGTCAATGAATTTCTAGTGTAAATAAAGTTGTTCATTAAAACCCGAGCAGGGTATTGTTTCCCCCCGATTCAATTTCTCAGTTTGAATATGGGTTGTTGTGATTCAAAGGTTATGCTCTAAATTATTAATTTTCCTCTTTTGAAATTTGAGCACTTGCCCCCTTGAAGGTCTCTGCACAGCCCTGTACAGTGTACAATAATATAACATTGAGATGGCCCATTTGTCTGCATAAAGACTACTTTTAATTTGATATTCTAAGTATGGAAGGTTGCTGTCCTTGTTCTGCGAAGCGCCTGATTCAGCTGCACACTGCTGGAGGATGTGCTGAGAACCCCGTTTCCAACAATATTATCTGTAGAGCTGTTGTTTATTAATTATTTTTTAATAACCTCTGATAGCTCTAAAACAATACTATTGTTTAATGACATTGACCATAGCCTCCCATTCATTTTCCACTTGCTTCCTGTTTTCATTTTGGAGTATGCAATTATCCAGGTCATATCATTAAAATCTCATTCCATGTTTGCAAAACGCAGAATTTAAAATCCTTTGTTTTGCAAATTGCAGTTAATTTTTTCTTTTTAATCACTGAGTTCAAGTCAAACATCAGACAGTAGTGATCACTGACTTTTCCATTATGTCAACACACAACATTGTCTAACAGTATCCAGTATCCACATTATCCAAGCTCTGTTGGAGATCTACAGCGGTGATGGGTGACACAGACTGACACGCAGGTACAGGCACTGATAGATGGGACAACCAGAATGACACCCTGGAGTTTCACAGATTAAAGCATTTCAGAATTCAACTATTGTGATCTTTCTCCCTGTCTCTCTCATTTTTCTTTACACATACCTAGAAAACGAGATAAAAACTCAGCTGTTGTATTTGACAGGTGAAATGACCAAGGGGGCTGAATTTTTGATGCCATCATTGGGACAGGGGCTGAAGAACGGAAAGAGCTGTTCGGTGAAGTTACAGCCGCTGAAGGAGAAGATGTTCACTCTGGCATCGACATCGTAGAAGGAAACTTGACCCTCCTTGTAGTCCATGAACACCCCGACCCTGTGAACCTTCTTCCTCACATCGAGGTTAGTGGCAGGGCTCGTATTGACTGTATACTGAAGTCCTTTCTTAAGGCAAATTGTCCAGTAACCAATCTTGGGGCTTAGTTGTAAATCCCCCTTTCTCTTGATGGACTGGTTTACAACTCCTAAAATCCAATGGGTTTTGTCCTTAACTTGGACCTCATAATAAAACATTCCTGAGGAGAAACCGTCCTTTGCCAAGACATTAAACACTTGGTCAAACCTCCCCGGTGTGTCTGAGAGATTCCTGTTTTTGGCTCCATGTGTGACTTGTTTCCCATCGGCAGAAACTTTGAGATAGGGGTTTGCTGTGTCAGGATCCAGAGTTACATCTACAGCATGCCGCTGCTTTTCTTTCAAGTCAGGATCACATAACATACGTACTCCTGTCATGACTGTTGTCTCCATCTTGGCCAAGGCTTCCTGCATCTTTTCTTTTTCGAGCTGGGTTTTTATCATTTGAACCGCCTCCTCTAGGGTCACTAGCTTGTGTGTTTTATGATCCCTGTTTCTACAGGCCTCACATACAAACTCTTGATCCGCAAAGCAAAACAGTTCCAAATACCCGCCATGAATGTTACATATCTTGTGCGCCAAGTTCTTGACTGGGTTGATCAACTTGTGCTTCTTCAAGGTTGAAACTGTCTCATGTGGCTCCAGATGTGTTTCGCAGTATGAAGTGACACACTGTAAGCAGGACTTCAAGGCTTTGACCTTTGCCCCTGTACAGACACTACAGAGCACTACAGTTCCTGCTTGTTTGACAGTTCCAGGGGATTCTTCTGGGACAGTTCCTTTGGTCTTTTCAGTCATCTCAGCAATGAGAGTGTTAACATGAAGCATCGGCCTGGTGGCAAACATCCTTCTGCACACTGGACATTGGACATGAGGATTGCTAAAGCCCCAGTAATTTGTTATACACTCTAAACAGAAGTTGTGCCCACAGGGAAGTGACACGGGCTTCTCGAACACACTCAGACAAATGGAACATTTAAAAGCCTGTTCATCTGCTCGACTTCCTGCTGAAGCCATGTCTAGGAAATATTGAGAGAATTAATGAAAAAAAGTTAGAGCGGCATAATTTCAGTCACGATACATAGTTACATAATGTTTTAAGCTACCGGAATAAAACCAGTCCACAATAAAGACAGGGCTTCAATATTGACAAAATAGACCTTTACCTGGTGTATAAAGGCTTTGCTTGAACTTTAAATGAAATGAAATAAAAGTAAAAACAAGCGGCGCCTCTCCTTGTCATTTAGTTTCTCTTTCAGCAGTGATGTCAGAGTACCAGTCCCCTCCCCTGCCTTTGTGTGAATGGAGCAAGTTAACCCATTATTTGCTCAATTGACTAGTGACACAAATATAGAATGTTTCTTTTTTTCTTTCCAGTTCCACCATAGCTTGGTCAAAATTTGAGATGTCCACAATCTTGAATTCAAAGGCTTGTATGCAGCTATATGAGTAGTGATTTCTTTACGTGCCTTATTCTTGTTCTTCTTATTACTTGTCGATTTATTCAGTGTTGGTGTTCAAAAAATCCTTTTCATTCATAGTATCAGTAAATAATATAGTATTCACAAATAAAATGAAAGTTCTGAGACATCACAACATGCTAAATTTTAAATGAGCTGTGTGCGCACACGTGTGAGCATTTGCATTACATAAAAGTGCTTGGTGAGGATGTATGCATGATGGAATTTAAACACACTTGAGGAAACAAGGCTTTGAACACAATAGCTTCCCTGCGCCCTTGGAGGCCAACGTCGACACTGAAAAAAAGTGTTTGAGCTACTTTCTGTACATCCATGAATGAATGGACACACACACAACCAGTCAAACGTTTCGTTATTTTATTTAAATTGACATAATTCGATGTCTCAGCATTTCTTATATCAAAGCATATAATTAATGATCATGGAATCTTCATGTTGGCCTTAATGTCATCTCAATTTGTGATTCATTCATTAGCTGGTCACACGTGGCATTCCTCGTTCCTTGTATTTCACCAAGTTTGCTTTGCTGTCCCCCTATGTCCAGTTCATCCCAAATCAGCTCCGTGGAGTTTAACTCAGCAGACTGTTCTGCTCTGCCATGATGAAGCCACTATTCTTCTCTAGGACGAAGCCCTGACTTACCCTGACTTTGTCTCCTCTGATAGGAATAGACAGTCGCAATTTGAGTTGTGCAGCATTGTCCAAATAAGCCATCAGAGGGTTTAGTAACAACGTTTGTCCTAGCACGACCTGTGTGCAAAGGGTTAATAAGTAATCAACTAAAGTTGGGGCGCCTGTAGGGAAGTTTGCACACATTTTCAAGGGTTAATTCACTTACTTTGTTCCAGAAAACCTCTAAGTCAACACATTCCATGATTACTGATAGGACTGTTTTATATGATATTTTTATTTTCAGTTTTTGCCAATCTAAACTTTTGATTTTTTTAATTTTTACCATGGGCTGTTCACCTTTGTGCCATTTAAGGTTATTCACTGTGTTTAAACTGCTGACATTTCAAAAGAAAGTGGTAAAATGCAGGTGTTTTTAAAACCTCTGATCAGTTGTGTTGATGTGAGCATGTGTGATACAACATACTTAACCTTTAGTCCATTAGCACCGATGCAGTACACCAGTTACAGTGGATATATGTGTGTGTAAATATGTGTTTGTCTGTGTATGGTGTATGCTGCATGTATCATACCTTGCATACAGTATTTCAGTGCTCCATTATTCAACATGCATGTATTTGCTGCAGTCTTTATTGTGTAAATGTGAACAGCTGATACAGCCTCAGCAGCCGTTGAATTCAGTGATTGATGATATCTAGACATAATGTAAAGGGAATGTGACTGTGAAAATCCAATCATATGACACATAGATATATATTTTATCATTATTTTTGAATAATGTATGTATACAGTTTATGTGCTGAGGGGAAAAAAAGCGCCACAACGTGATGTTCTCATCTGAACATGACAAGTCATCTCTGATCTGATCTCTCTTCAGCCACGTCTTCCTCGAGCCTCACCTCCATGCCGCGGCTACCATAAAACATTCAAACGACATTGGATCAGATGGGGATTCCCTTTGATCCTGGTCTGTGCGGAGCTCCGGGATCTGAGCCTTTCTTCTCCTACGCAGGAACCAATGATAGGTTCACTGAAAGATGAGAGGGACTCAGGGCTTCTTCCCTGTACTTTTTTCCCCCTTACCCACCCCTTCCATCTCTTAACCACCAGTGCTCTTCTTTGCCCCTTCACCCCTGTTCCCGGACCCATTGGACTCTCGCTTGTAGCTGCTCTTCTCTTCTCTCACCTTCAGCGCATGAATAAGAGATTATAGGAGCTCAGGGTGCTGGAGGACACGGACCTCCCTCTACTAGAATTGAATTCCTCCTGAGAGGTGTCTGCTCAGTTTCTGACTAAATGTAAGTCTACAGTAAAGCCTGAACTCAGCAATCACATTCTCTAGCCCAAGAGATAATCTGTAATACACTCTGAAGGATGGACTGCAGGTTCAACTGAGTAATTAGAGGTCAATATTAACAAAACCGCATGATATTATTATTATTTCATGATGCATGATGCAGCCAATGAGTTTAAAAATGGTTTCAAAGAAATGATTTCAAAGATGGCGGACTAAACCACAACCACTGTTTTATTCCTGTGCAAACATTTTCAGCTGAAGTTAATCAAGCTTCTGACAAACCTGTGTAAAGCTGTTTTCAGAAATGAATTCCTTTCACATTTGACGAACCCAGCGGGAGATTTTTTTCGAGTCAGACGTGTTCACACCAATAAGAAAGTCTCCGGGTCATTCTGTGGTGTCTGAGTAAAACCGCAGGAGGCAGGACATGACGATAATAGTGTTTTTGTATACAGTCATACACACGCCCACTTGCTCGCCAGGAATGTTCCTTCTGTATGCTCACTCCGGGGGGTGGGGGCTGGCAGGAAAACTCCTGGAAATTGTCCAGGTGTATTATTTGTGGCCATTTGTGTTCTCGCATACAGCCCCTCGGGAAAATTTCCAGAAAATGACGGGACTTCAGTGAATGTCTGAAGCAATCTTAGGTATATATATAATAAAATTTTGCTCATAACAAGGATTGTGCAGATTGTCTTGTTATGTTACAGTGTTGTGGTGGAAAAAGCTGTTGCTATATATCTGACCAGTACAAACGGGTGGAATGAAAATGGAAAATGATTATTCTTTCAAGATCAACTGGCATGTAGTGTTTGTACGGAATTAAGATTTCAAAAATAAACGCGAGATGCTGTAGACTATATTGTGCTTCTGACTTTATGGCAACAGTTTGGAAAATACAACAAGACAGTCCCTGAGCGCTTGGCTGCTGCAAAAAGCCCTGACCCGCTGGTTACTTTGGTAAATACGTGAGCTTTTACAATAGCTTTTTTTTTTATTCATAAAAAGGTAGTTGAGAAAGTCTTTCAGTATTGGCAATGTTGCTGCTGTCACTACTTATAATCTGTGTGAATTCACAAGGTATTTGTGCAACAGGCTGTTCCTTATGCTCCAGCAGGGGGTGTTGATAAACTGTGGGGAGCGTCAAGCTCTCCAAGCAAGGCTTTTGTTCTCTTCAATAACACAGAGGGGAGATGTGAGGGAGATGGAGAACTTAAATTAAATCATTTCAAATCAAAAACGTGACTGCCCCAATTGGCACCAATGACGTTAAAACCTCATGCTGAATCCAATCACAATAAAATAACCCTATTCCTAATGTAAGGTTATTTGTGAAAGTAGATATGTAACCTGCGTTGCCAGAGTTGGTCTGTGGGCGGCTTGTGTGGCAGCCTTGTTGGACAGTGTCGGGGGGTACAAAGAGGAGACCGGGTCACCTTCGTCACTAGGGTTCGTTCACTGCTTGGCCAGAGCACAAGGCTGTGTTGTTTCCAACCCCAGACAGACAACACTTCTGGAGGGAAGATAAATAATTAGCCATGAGATCCATCAGCCTGGGGAACATGGCTGCCATATATAGCAGAACTGAAGCCGAATGAGAGTCCTCTCCCTCCAGTGTTTTTGTTCCGCAGACACTCAGCTTTAGAAACCCCTCCTTGATAGGGCGACTTTGAAATGCTCAAAAGCTCACAAGGACAACTCCCCCGCCCCGCGGCTCTTGTTAAAAGCAGTGCTTTTAGCATCGGAAAAGAGGGAGTGGAGATACTTCTTTACCTTTCCATCAAAAACACTGGGAAAAGTGAAACGGTGAACTCAAGTCCGACCACAAGTACATTTTATAACATTTATGTAACTTGACATCTCTCTTCTTCTCTAGTAACTTCCTTTTTAGGCTTTGTTACGTCCTGTAAGGAGGAATGGATAATTGGGACACCAGCAGTTGACAAGTGATTTGATCTGTGAGATTTCAGCAGAGGTGAACAATCAAGTATAGATGTTACTGGGTCAGAGTAAATGAAGATGGAACACAACATAAATGAAAGCTTTCACGTTCGCCTGAATTAAATTGTTTTCAGTGTGAATATCTCCTCTGTATAATTATGAAGATTAATCCCATTCTCTTGAAATCCATAGAATAACATCGCGACATTATCTGTGCCAAATTTCATGATGACAAAGTGAAGCAGAGCAAAGCTACAGGCTTTAGTAGGGACATGGACAAGGCTCTCCAAATTGGCGCAACTGTTTTAATGAAGACGAGTGATCATCTGTCTCCATATAAACGATCTTTGTTGTGCGGCGTAATGCCGTCAGAGCTTCGAAACAGACTACAACGTGTGGCTCAGCCGCGCATTGGTCAATCTAGGTGATTGACACCGTCCGAGCCAGTAGAATAGCTATAGCTAACGGATGGTTAGTGGATTTATGGATCAAAACATAACTTTTCCTGCAAATACTTTGACGGTAAGAAATCATTTATGTATGTAGCTGTGACAATATTTGTCTGAGAGTTAGAGGAAGGAAGCTGGGTGTTAGAATGATATGTAGCTTGTGTTGCATGTTGGTAGCAGCAGCAGCTATCAAGTCTGTCATCGTGAACCTACTGTCATGTGCAGTTATTGTGTTTATGCGATATGCTGATTTAGTTGCTTGTTGTTTTAATTGTGTTTCATATAGGTGTAACCGGTGGATAATTGTTTTTTAGCCGAGCGTCTCCCCGTCCTGTGCAAATGCTGTATCGCTATATTGCTTCATGTTGAGAAAAATGATGTGAGATTTGGTCCAATTGGGTCGGAACCGGGAGCTTTTCAGGTCAGGTCCATGTTGGATGTGCCAGTTCATTCATTTTTTGCCATTGATTCCTGTATGTTTTAGTCTGTTTGCTGTGTTTTAGTATGTTTTTTTGTGTGTTATTCCCTTTTTACATATGAAGCGTTTTTATTTCATTGCTGCCCATCTGGACCAGGACTCTCCGATCAAAGATCTTCATGGGACCTTCCTCGTTAAATAAAGAAATATATATATATATATATATACATTTTGTAAATGATTGAACAGACTTTTGGTAGAGTGATAGATTTGGTGTCTATATACATGAGTGTGGGAAAGGTTTTGTGTGAGGTGTTTTGTGAATTGTATCGGTGCTTCTCTCCTGCATTGAAGTCTAAGTAGACATTTTCTTGGACCCCGAGCGGCGCTTGGAGATTTAAAGGATCAGGAAGCTTATTTCCGAATGTAAAGGCTGTTTGGCTGTTTTATCTACACTTTTATTCATTAAGCGCGTGGCATCTGTTGGATTTACACTTAGTATCTGAAATGGCCTCTAAACGCCAGAGGAGTTAGTTTCTCTGATAGGCTGCGTCAGCCGTTGAATTATTCATTCTTGCTATTTGCCAGACTCGGTGTCCGTGACTAAGAATTTGACAAGGAGTGTTGAAAAAACTCATTGAGCTGATGACAAATATTTTTGATGTTACAAATGTCAAAAACTCCTGTGGCTCTGCTTGTCTGTAAAAACTGGTAAAGTCAGAATTCGCTGTTATTTGTTTTCATCGTTAAGTCAGATTGTATGACATGAGTTCTTTCTTTGAGTATATACTCTGAAATGACGGTAGTGCTTGTTTGGCAGAATGCCCCTTGGGGGTATCGCAGAAGCTAGGCTTGAACTGAGGACACAATCCCAGGAGTCAATCCCAGCTGACATTGGATGAGAGGCAGAGTACACCCTGGACAGGTCACCGGTGTATATAGGCCATTCACTACGTTCAATTAAGAATCTCCAATTAACCTACCCGCAACCATCCCTGGGGACTGTGGGAGAAAGCCAAAGTACCACGCAGAACCTTCTTGCGTCTATGACCACCGCACCACCAGGGTCCAGGGTCCCAGCTTTACAATTAGTTTGCAGCACTTTCATTTTCAGCAAAACGTTTTTGGAAAAAGGAGTAACACCCAATATCAGGTGACAGGCTGCACAACTCCAACTCCTCAGTGTGGGAATAAACTGCTTTTTCTGTGTCCTGCTGTGGGAAAAATCACCCGCGCACTGTGTGCAGTGTGAAATCAGATTGCAATTATTGTTATCAAGCAACTTCTTCATTAAAAGAATGAGTTTCATTATTGCTCTGAGATACATCAGTTACTCCGCTGTTGTGCTTTTGACAAAGTAGATGCTCAAAGATTGTTTGCTGCAGCATTAAATTACAATTTTGTAACCGCAGGTGCCGCCTCATCAGCCAGGACTGAAATATGTGTGATGCTCAATAATCATGTCAAGCACAATCAAAGTCAAAATATTGACGGTGCTTGTGTGTTGTTTTTTTTTGCAAAGCAATAATTATTTAAAGTTGAAAGGAAATCTACAGTTCACCTATGTTATTTTTTTTATATATATTAACGTATACTGTTTTTTTAAAAAAAAAATGTTAATACTTGAAAAAGCAGGTATGATAAAAAAATAGTTTTATTAGGATAAGGTTTTAGTTTCCTACAATAGCACCTCTACCGGTGACAGGAGGTACGACACAAATACTTTTTCCGGACTTTATTTGCAACGCACGATTAATGCGCTTGTAAAGGTTAGGGTGATGGTTAGGGTGACACGGCAGAGAATCATCAGCATGATTACTTACAGAAAATTGGCAAAACCATTGAAATACACAAACTTGATGGACTAACCACGTTCACCGCTGACCTCTAGCGGCCGTGTACATAACTACCACAAGAGGTCTGCGGTCTTTAAGACGACCACTTACGACGTGTGTAACACCTTTCAAAAACAACCTTTCTGCTCTTTTTTTTGGTGGAGGACAGTCTCAGATGGTCATCAATTGGGAATCAAAATTATAAAAAAATTATATATATTTTCAGTGTTCCAGTAAAAGCTGTGGTTGAAGTGGAGAGCAGTTTCAATTTCACAAACTGATTGTTGGTGTTTGTTCCTCTGTCACATTCTCATTGCTTTTCCAACATCAGTTATCTAAGCAAGCCAAATCTCAAACTTGCATTTTCCAACCGGCGCTCCTCTCTCTCATCCATCCCTGGAAACCCTCTATTTCTGACTGTGCGTGTCCCGACTTCAGCCACATTTAATGGCTTAGCCAAGGAAAGGCTGCACCTTTATCACAGACGGGCTTTTTTAACAAGGTGCTGGTCTCCTTTTGCTCTTTCCTCCTCCTTTTACCATGCTGCCCCCTGCAATTCTGCCTTTCTCTGGTAGTTAAGCGGACTGACAAAAGTAGATGGAGGGATGGGACGTTGTTAGAGCCCATCACAGTTATAGTGAAGAAAAATTGCCAAGAATTGGCTTGATGTGCGTTCACATATTGAATGAGAATTTTTTATATTCTGTTAATTCCTGAATTTAAAAAGTCTTTATAATCTTTAAGTAACAATTATTGGTGAATAAATACTATAATTATCAATAATTGGGATGAAGGATTAATCAATGAGTGAGTGAAGATTTGTACATTTTCTTTGTTTCTTTGATATTATACTGAATCTCTTTGGGTTTTGGACTATTGGTCAGACACAACCAACCATTTGAGTATGACAACTTGCTTTCTGGGGAGTCGTAATCAGCAAGGCTGACATACAAACCGCCCACATTTGCTGTCATTTGATTTTGTATCTAAGCTTAAGCTTGAATTTGTATTCATAACAAACAAGGAAATTAAAGCCAACTAAATCACCTCAGGCTCCCTGCATTTCAATTATAGACAGTATGAAAGAGTTATTGATCCATAGCAGAGGAGACACGCAGGGAGGCAGAGAGATTTTTAAATACTCATTACACAAATCGTCACACCCCTATAATGTTTGGTAAATCTGGTCTTTAATTGATTTTTCGGAGGAAGCAAAAGTCAGTGAGCTCTCAGTGGACAAGTGAAAGGGTAGAAAGTAATGGTGTGCTCGCCTGAAATACGTTCCCCTGCGTATCTCTCTGTACTGTTTCCCCCAGTAATCTATACCTTCCCAAGTGGTTTCTGGTGTTCCATCATCTTTAAGCTGCGGTAAAGAGTAGGGTTGGGTGGTCGCTTAGGTTCATTCACTGCTCCACCTGACCAAGATAAATGGGACAAAGGCTCAGTTCACACCTAAACCACTGAGTGTCCCTAATTCACCCCTTTCCACCACCTCCAGCTCCTCTTTCCATTTGATTTGCAGTAGGATCCAGTGTGTTCAGCCGGCCGTGCAGTGCAGAAGCTTGAGAGGTCAACTAGCCTTCTCCCAGATGTGCAGTAAGACCCTCCATAGTTCCATGGACAGATTACTGAAGGGGCTGACCATGCACAGGCTCAAGGGCCCAGGGGGCCGGGGTGGTGGTGCGGACAAAGCCACCATAGACCCAGACAAAATGACCTTAAAAAGACACAATTTCAACACAATATGCAAAGCAATCACGAGGAGACACAAAAACAGACCAGAAACACCTACACAGAGACACAAAATGACCGCAGAGAGACACAAAATGAACATAGAGGTGCAACGCAATCACAGACACAAGCAAAGTGAGCATAAATGGAGCACAATGCGACCACTGGGAGACCAAGAGGAAGTGCAAAATGCGAAAAACAAAACAATATGAGAGACACAAAACTACAACACGGAGAAATGGAAAAACGCAAGATTGATAAATAGAAACAAAATGAGTAGCAACAACACAGCCTCCCTTTTTGGAGTCGTTCTGTGTCTCTCAGTCTGGGGGCTTTGCTCTCGTCTATGAGGACAGAGGACAGTCGGCACCCAGGGGCCGACTCTCTCATTATCCATCCTTGTCTAGTTCCTTACCTCATTGTTTCTTCCTCAGTTTCTTTCTTTCTCTCGGTCTCTTTATTTTCTGTGTATATTGTACCTTCCCCTTTGCGCCATCTGTCCCTCCCCCCCCCCCCCCCTTATTGTCTCCCTGTAACACCACAGACACTCTTTGTGAAAGATGGGAAAGATCACAGAGGATTTCTATCTACCTGACCCCGCCGTGCCCTTCATCATCCTCTCGCAGCTTGATCTATCATACACAAGTGCTTCTCACTGTGTTTTTTTGGCAGCCCGCTCTTGGCCCATGGCTCCATTCGTCTCTCTCAGCCCCTCTCATTATGACCGTGAGCCTTCCTCTTTTGGGAATAAGCCAAACATATTTGCTCTGCACTACGTTTTTTTGCTGTCTGCGAGACACCCCTCAAGCTCAAAGACCACGTTCTTCCTGATATTCCGACACAGGAGCTCTGTGATTAGGGTAAAGGTCATTCATAAAGAATCCTCTGCCTGCATTTCTTGAAATATTTATTATGAGGATTTATAAATGGCTTCCACCACACTAAATGAAATTTGCAGTACCTTACATAATGTAGGCAGGATTTGAATTCTGATGCTTTGGAGGTGTGGTGGTTTTAAATCAAACACACACGGCCTGTTCCTTGATACTTATTTTTGGCTGCATCTGTCTCTACATCTCGCTCTCCTTGACCCTTTCAGAACAACAGATTCCCACTGTGCTGAGAAAATGACAAACGTCTCGGTTGGAGAGAAGTGCAACATCTCTTCTTCCTCACTCCGTTTTCTGCTCTTATGTTCTCCTGTACAAGTGACTACATGTCCTAACAGACTGTCTTATCTTGCTGCTCCAGTAAAGACGATGTACACGGAAAGAAAATCTCGTGATCTAAATTTTATTTTTTTATCTGTGGTGTGATTGTTTTATAGATAAAACGAGATGCACCTACATCATTTACAATATATTATACTGGTGGTATCTTCAAAATGTGAGTAGCAGTTAATCTTAGGGGAAAACTATGAATCATTTTTATCTGGCCCTGTCCCAACACATTTTGATTAAGCCTCCCAATAACAACAGGAGTTCCAATTAAAATCAACTGATGCACATTGTCCTGCATACAGTAGATAGATAATGGTCTGGTGTACAGTCACTTCTTTGGCAAATCTCTCAGGCGACTTGGCAGTGACAACAAGTCTCATCTCTTTGAAGTGTCAGATCATATATATTATGAGGACCACAGGGTATTGTAGCGTTGCGATGTTTGCATCAACACAGCAGACACTTTGTTAACAGCCTTTTAACAATCCCCTGCCACAGCTTCTGGGTTTTCTTTCCCCCCAGGTCTTTGTATAATAAGGAGAGGTTGTTCATTTCATCTGAACCCACTACAGCAAATGATTAGACGGTTAACTCTTAAGGGTGGCTGTGTGTCTGTTGATACAGTATTGACTGTGATTTAACAGGCTATTAACAGTATGTGTATTTAATCTGTGCCATGATAGAAGACATTGCATAGGTTTCCCCATTATATATTTATATATATTATATATATAATTCATGGATATTGACTCAGCTTGTCACAGATTACCATCGAGGGGGCGCAAAATCTTGTCACCACAATTTTTTCGATTTAATGCGGTGCTTCCCATGAATAAATGTCACAGGCCATTTGATTTCCATCAACTGCCACTAAGTAAGATCTAATGTCGAGCCGTTTTGGTGAGTGTTATAGAGGAAATGTTGGCTGAGGGGAAGACTCTTTGGTACTGCTAGTGTGTATTAATCTCGCAAAGGGAAGGCTAGATGAAAATAACCCTTATTTATAAGCAACAAGGAGTTTGGAGTAGGTAACTCATTCAGTCATTTATGTTTTTGCTTCAGCAGATGAATAGAGACATACTGTAAATGAACTGTGGAAACTCAGATTTAGAGAATACACAGGAGACTAAGGTTTGAGATAAAAGACCTATTCCTTAGTGGCAGTCCACTTAGTCATGCATATGAAGTTAGTCCAAGAAAAGCAACCAAAAACACTCCAAAAGTACTATCAAGGGTCATTCACGAAAAAGCCGTAAGAACGCTGGAATTCTGCACGAGGGTAACAGGAAAATTTGTCAAAGGAAAAAAAATGAATGGGCAGAATGTATTAAGGGGTTCACTGCCATGGCATAATATCAATGACCTTGATTCTGACGGCTTTAATAGATAAAGCAGCTGACCATAGCTACATACCTTAGGATTCTTACCTCTGCGCCTGGCGGCGCCAGGTGGTGTATCACTCTGATTGTGATGATGGACTGCTGAGATTGATGGACTGACCTCTGTGGTGGACCATGTGGAGGTCACATACATGTTGTATGTTTTTCTTTCCCCCCCCATCCTGTAGAAGCCTCTGTGTAGTGCATCAGGTCAGGCTGTTGAGCTTCTCCATCAATTATGATGACACATGACAGTGTGTGACATGCCTCTGACACGTCTGTCTCTGCTGATGAACACTTGTGTGTGACCATGTGTGCCACTGTTGCCTTCAGGGACCATAAAGTGCTGCTCACTCTCTTTGTCTGACCCTCGGTAGTCTCAGTGAATGAGAATACTACTCTCTTGTAACGCTAGCTGTGTTTTCTAAAATGAACTCTGACAATTAGCTTTATAAAGAAGAAACAGCACGACATGATACCAGCAGTAATGTAGATGTGATGACACGAAAGGCTGGGTGTGGCTTCAAATGGAGGTCAGGGTGAAGTTGCAGGACAACATGGAATTAAAGGGTTTTGGTCCATACTGCAGTTTTGATTTTTTTAAGATAGGATACCAGAAAGTCCAACTGACAACCCACTTTGTCATTTTTTATGTACTCTTTGTATGCTCTCTTTCCTCTCACCTAGGTGGAGATTGAATGTCAATGTTTGATTTAAGATTGTGGAAGATAAAAGCTCTGGTTAGTTCACATTAGTTGTTGACACTTTCTCCAACAATGTGTCCCTGGTTTCTTCAGATTGTTTTATCCATGTTCCTGTAATTTCCTGGAAAGTTCCGAACAGTAGAGAAGGATTATCACAGCAGACTTGACTCTTTTTTCTGTAAAGCAGTTTGAGTTCAAGTTGTGACAATTCCTCATAATAGCAGAAACTTGCAATACACCTTAACTTTTTTCCACATGCGGCTGCTTAAATCCGTGGTCCCCTTGTCACTATAATATTATCGTGGCCCTTGGGGCACTGGGCAATTTCCTACGGAGTCATTCCTCTACCATGCCATTTGGAGTTTCTCCATCTGGCTGCCTGCTGAGGTTTTTTTCCTTAAGATGGTCAGTTAGATTATTCTACCCTTTTCAAGGATGTATTAATAGATTTAAAAGGAACTTTCTCCAAAAAAAAAAAGAAATAGCACCAACTTTTGTATTTAGGCTACCAAAAGGGTGGTGGGTCTTTTTCTAACAGTTTCCATCCCCTCTGTTTTCTGTCTAGCTGTAATGTCTTTCCATTACACAAATACATTTTGCACCAAGTTGTACTTGGATATCTCGTCGGTTGCAGGAGATGGCCGGATAATGAGTTAACTGATCTTATGAAAGAGCGGAAATTTATTTTATTGGTAAATGGATCGCAAAGGGGTCAGTCGGTGGAAGACGGGTCCATTACATCATTACACCCTCTGCAGTCCAGGATGCCTAACTGAGTGAGGTGTCTGTAAAATGTTTGGATCTATTTGTCACGAACTTTATGTGAACGGGGGAAGATGCAGTTCCGTGACTAGTTGAGGCCTCCACCCATCATGCATTACCACACGTGTTGCGGCTCCTGCTATGCCTGCTCCTCTATGGGGCTCCAGAGGATTCATGTTGTAGTGAATCAATATCTGAGGAAGTATCTCATTTCGCTCGTCTGCTTTTGTCTTTCCTCGCAAACTCCTGGGACCTGGACAACTCTGAGATAGACACTGCATCTGTGGCGTATGGTTCAAATAGACATTCAGTCTGCAGCGTTTCCTTGTTTCCTTGTAAAGTTGCACCATGAAACATGATGAACACCAAAGCTGGAGTAACTTTTCCCAAGGTCTTGCACACCCTTTCGACATCAATCAGCATTGTTACCCGCAGGGTCTGAAAGTAAAAGATGGAGAATACTCCAGATGACTTCACCTCTCCAAGATATCTTACCTTACCCACTCACAACTGATAAAAGATGATTTATATTGCTCTCGACTTTGATGAAGCAATAACACACCAAATTGATGGAGGCCTTTTAACAGGTTTCTATGCAGTCCATTAAGCGTCTAGGTGGATAACAAAACTCTAATGACATTTTTTCTGTTTTTTCCAGGCCCCTTGTTTTATGTAATTATGGAGCATGGCTGAAGATTTAACTGTAATTCCCAACTAAAATATCACAAAAATGCCAGCACTGCCTTCCCCAAAACAAAAAAATAAGGCCTTGATGATTGAGTTTTCATGAGCCCCAAGACAAAATACATATTTCCCTTTGCAGTAGCCTGGCATCGCCAAACCATACATTTGTGGATGGGTCTGGAACCTCTCTTCATTTTCGATTACCAAGGAGTGAAAATCCTGGGGTCAAGAGCTAGTTCATTGGTCTGAATTCCAGGGCATTTCTCATGGACACCGAATCACTGGTTGCTGGCATTATGTCTTGAACATGTTTCCTCCCCCTGTAGGACAGTGTTTCTACTAACTACGCCTCCTTGCGTACAAAGGTCACAAGAAACACAAAAATGAATCAAAGAACAAAACAACAACGGATGCCTCTGCAACAGTTTAATTGAACACGTGAACCTTTTGTCATCTGGCTTGACCTGTCAGTCTCATTCTTTTGGCTGTGTTTCTACAGGAGGACCAAGAGACTAAAGGTTGTCCTCTGCACAGCTGGACTCTTGCAAGATCATATCATCAACCACTGAACCATAACTTTGTTATGGTACATTCATTACAGGATTCTTGCCCTTGAAGGAAAATTGTGCCTTGCTGTTTTGCACTTTCTAACTAACCTTTGAAGCATCTGTATAACTTTTTAGCTGATGTTTGCCGTGTGTCATTTGTGTTTGCTCTATTTTCATGCTCCTACTTTATTGCCATCCATCACTCAGCAAGCGCTGCGGGGAAGATGCCCTAATGTCAAGCATATGTGCGGGGAAACAATTGATGGATAACTGCTTGAAATTCAGCCAATTAGTGTTTGACAGTTGCTCATAAAAACGCTTTATGGGTATGTGCTGGAGCAGCAGGGACTGAGAGGAAACTGCAAGTGTCAAAGTGTATTTCAAGCATTCTGTACTGTATTAGTTATTGGATTTGAAATTATACAGCATCTGGAGTTGAATTACCAACACTCAGCCTTATTTCAGAAGTAGTTTACATACATATCCACAATGATGGGGAACCAGCCCTACCTGCTGTTGACTACTGAAATACTAGCTAGCCAGTTTAAGTGTGTTTAAGTATCTGGAGTGATAAATATGATTTTTTATTTTATTTTATTTGAATTATTATTAGTATGATGTGGGCAGATGAAGTTGGTTTATACTTCATGATATAACAATTTAGCTAAATCTCGTGAGGTGTGAGGCGGATTGGAGCATCCAAAGATGTGGCTGATTAATAAATCAGAGACATGGCTGAAGCATTACTGAATGTAACATTTTAAGAAGCAAGAATGCAGCTTTATCAAGACTAGTGTTGTCTCTTACAGTAACACGAACAGTGGAATAGTGACAAAAACAAATTCACTACAAATGTATTGCTACAGCCAAGTATTAAATATTTTAAAAACCAAACTGTAGAATATTCACCATTAGTGAAGTCACAAACTTTACCTTGACCCAACCAGGCTGGTTCTCAGTTGCTTAAGATTAAACTAAAGACTTTAAAGCAAAAGTACAGGCTTGGCATATACCAATTATCTGCTAATGTCTCTGGGTTCATCTTAATTGAATGTAGTGTGCAAACCACATTGATACCAAGCTTCCTGACTGTAGGACAAGATGCCCAGTGTGAACAGTACAGCAATCCGACTTAGAAAGTCATGTATATAGCAATTATTCCATTGTACGAGTGATCATTATGTTTGGCATTGTGGCTCCGTCTCATCTCCAATTGGTCAAAAGCTGTGCAAAAAATAAATAAAAAATGTATCAAATTTGATTCATTATGAGTCTGAGTTTCTCTCAGTATGGTGTCTGTGACTTTAAGGGCAGATTTGACTTTTCTTACTTGACTAAGATGCAATGTGGCATCTTAAGACACAGCAAGATGATGAATGCTGTATATTTTTCACACCAAAATCAATTGCCATTGCTGAACCATCATTTTCTATTTCTATTTTTGAACCCTTTTCTTTCCCCCTGTGAAAAGTTTAAAGATTGACGACTCACTCTGAATTCAGGAGAAAATACCTAACTAAACAGAAATCAAATGAGATCTGGAGTAATGAGCTAATCAAAGCTATATTTGATAAATTAATCTTCTTGAGCTTAACCTTTTGTTCGAATCCATGTCCATGATACTCCCACCACACAGAAAGTTTCATTCAGCAGTGCATCACATTATAAAAAGTAAAACATCCTCCAACTGCTGCTTCACTTTAAACGAGTTGTGTCCCCAGATCTCAGGGAGTTCAGCTTGTCCCAAAGTCGAGCCTGAAAACTCAAAGATCCTCCTCATGCTGTCGCAGCTTGTTGACTCAAAGTCTCAGTGAGGCCAAATATTTGATTTAATCTTGAAACCCATTTATTTTTATAACACTGCGGCTCATACATTTGTTTTTAACTGTTTTATATATTCTGTCTTGTACCTCTTCTTTTTGCCACGCCTGTCTTCTTTTTTTCCTCAGGACTTTTTGCAATTCGCAAACTTACAAATAGTGCGGTTCCCTTTGCTTTACTAAGCAATTAAAGTTTGCTTGTAAAGCTGTGTAGTTTAATTGAAAGGTAATTTGAGTGGGGAGTGCGGAGAGACAAAATGAATGCTTCGCTCTATCGCCATTTGTTCTGGAATTAACTCCTATCATTCATCTTGATGCAGGGAGTTCAGTGTTTCCCCTAGGTTTACTGGTGGGGGTGGGGGGGGTTAGGGTTAGTTAGGGTTAGGGTTCACAAATCACGCTAAGTTTCATCAACAATCTTTCATACAGGAATAAGGTCAATTTGACATTTCAGGGGGGCAGGAATTGGGGCCCAATTCAATGGTAGGGGAAACACTGGAGTTAGTGATTGAATAGTCTGACTGATAGATGAGACATTTTTGTCTTTCCTCTGCAGCAGCGTGGTGCAGGTTTACGATCAATTTGTCCCTAGGCTTAGTTACTTGCCAAAAAATAGAAAATGATGATGCACTTACTGAAGCTCTGCTGCCCCGGGACATCAACATTGTTGAGTGTGTTTAACACAACCGTCATGTACTCGCATGCATGTTCATTTGGTCCTCTTAGCGACCCCCTGCTGTTTTGTTTTCAGACACAAGAGTGAGGGGGCCGTGATTGCCGGATTTTAAAAAGGCACTGGCCTTTTATAAATCAAATTAGCATGTGACTTTGAAGAGAGCATCTTCATGTCTTCAAAGGGGGAAGTCAGCCAGCCAGGCAGGGAGGGAGCGAGGGACAGAGAGTAAACAAGGTAAACAAAGAGAGAGGTTTGAGATTTAAAAAAAATCCCTCATCGTCGCCTGCATCTCAGCGATGCAGCAACTGTTCCTCTCACACTTAGATAGAGAAGAGGCCCGGTACTGGTCGACGTGGAGCCTTTTTAGTGGTCATTATGTGACACATCAAAGTTCAGACGTACTTTATAATACCCTGTAAATACCTTAGTTCACTCTGTCTTCCATTAAATAGTCCCATTGTGAAACCCCGTGGTCTGATTATAGGTGGGCCCTTATAAACTGAGAAGTTGTTAATCGCTTCATATCTCACATACATTCCCACAACTCATTAAATCTTTTTTTCTTTCTATTTGAGTCTTTTGGTACAGTGGGTGATTTATTTATAATGGCAGCGCCCTGCTCCCACACCACCGACCAACAATCACACCCCCCAAAGGACGCTGCAAGGACGCCCTAATCCTTAACTTCTCCTTATCAGAACTGCGAGATTATCACACAGGCTCAGTCTAATTCTTGATGTCGTAATCCCAAATATAATCTTGATTTGAAGTCTGTAATAAATAATTATTCGTCTCCATTTTGTTACAGTGGTGGTCTTGGTCTACGGTGTATGTTTTTGTATTTATCGTCAAACTGTGTTTTACAAACGGGACTTTGACCCTCTTCTATACCTGCTCCACTGTAAAGGAATGTCTGCCACTTAATTTAATCAACAGCTCACTCTGTCTTGTTGTCCTTGATGTTATTCCGTCTGAAGAAGTGTGCGTCTGAGTGACAAGAGGACAGTGAAGTATTTTTCTGAGGGATTGTTTTGACTGACAGCTCTCTATGGCAGATTCTTTGACAGCCACTATTCTTTTGACCTTACCTACGTCTGCTCGAGGCTGTTTTGTCTTCGTGACTGACTGAGCAGAAGGTCTGGACGTCATTGCGCTCATCACGCCGCTCTGATGAATCCCCAACTCACATTCTGACTCACTGTATAATGGATGAGCCTGGTGAATCACATGAGAGGAGGTTTAAGATGCTTTAATTTAATTATAACATCTTTTGAGGAATCCCCCCCCCCCCCCTCACATTGCACATTTTGGATTATGGGGTAAAACTTTAATTGACACGATTTACATTGTTTTAATCTCAAACCTAAGCCACACGCCCACTTCTCTGTTCCTCTCACTGTGCTTCTGCATACTTCCCTCTGATTATGGAAACACAACAGGAACTTTCTCCAATTACTTTTTTTCTATTGGAGGCTTTTCCAGCCATAAAGTAATTACCTGCGTGCCTATCTTTGTTCATGCAATATCTTCTCATACTGAGCTGTGACACATTTAATGGGTGTAGTAAAAACAATTTTTATTGCTCTTCTGCAGGATTAGATTAGTATTTGATGTACCATATGGTGGTTAGAGCCTGTTCTTCAGAGATGAGTTGAAGAAGTCTTTTTATTGACTATAAATAAATCAATTCTCACTCGTCCATCACCTTTTTTTTTATCCGCAAAATGAAAAGAACGAAAGAAAGAAAAGAAACCAAATGAGGTAGGATGCATGGGGTGGTGTGTGTGTGTGTGTGTGTGTGTGTGTGTGTGTGTGTGTGTGTGTGTGTGTGTGTGTGTGTGTGTGTGTGTGTGTGTGTGTGTGTGTGTGTGTGTGTGTGTGTGTGTGTGTGTGTGTGTGTGTGTGTGTGTGTGTGTGTGTGTGTGTGTGTGTGTGTGTGTGTGTGTGTGTGTGTGCAGCTGCCTATTGATGTTTGAGTCAATGCTTAATGACTGTATGGAGGGAGTAAGGTGCACTGTACCAAGCGACGTGAACCCAGTGAGACCCCTGTTTGTTTCCATTGTCTTTGTCACAGCTCTCTTGATCTTGGGTGTGTTTCTTAGAATTAAGAACACACACACAACAGCAAACATGCAATCGCCGCCAGAGACCAACACCGAGCCACCACAGCCAGTCGGCAGAAACGGCTCATAATCCGAGCTCGTCCAAGGGGAGCTGGAGGACAGGAGGGGGAGGGGGAGGGGGAGGGAGCGACAGCAGCAGGAAGAGGCTGACCAGCCTGCTCTTCCTTGTCCCTGCTGCTCGGTGTCAGGATTGTTGACCAGCTCCGGGACCTCAGGGCTCTTCCACTTAATTACCAAACACGTCCGTGGCTCGATAATCATGCACAAGCCTGTGAAAAGGCCGCGGTGTACAAACGTCCACTTCAATGCTTCTCCTGCACTCGCGTGACGATGAGAACAGTTAATGGTTTTACTGGACTGTAATCTAGCCGACAAGGACACATACGGTATAGGTACGATGAAAAACACAACCATGAAATAGCACATTGCCATCGTGCTGGGATCTTTTCCAGTTTCCTACATGTATATAACATTCACACCATCATCCAAGTTGTGCTTCGATTATCCAAGACGTTTTTACATGTCTGACCTGCCAACAAAAAAAACAAACAAATGTGGTTGGATCACATCAGACATCAAACCCACATTTATTGTAAACGATGTTTATTGTCAGTGCAAAAAACACTTTCAACACATCACCTTTGCTTTCACTCTTTTCGACTCTCTTATTCGCTCTCTGGATTCATCATTGTGTTATTATTCCTTTGGCAACATAATATTGAATGCAGTTTCTGTGCTGTATTGTGCATTTTCACAATACAGTTTGATCTTACTCGCCAATATATTACAATCTCTTTCTAAATTTGCAATCACCGGAATCTCTCAGAATGAGAACAGAAGAGGCCTTTAGAGAAATGTATCGACTGGAATGTAAAAAGGGACCTTTCTTGTAAGCTCCTGCGGTGATAGTCACTACTTGCAGGATTAGTAGTTGTCAATGACGCTTTTTCAACGCTTGATCTAAAGTAACGACACAGGTGAAAGAGGCAAAATGTCGCCTGCAGCTCCACAATTCTGTACTCCTTGTTCATCTTTGAGCAGTCAAATCAGAACCCTGTCCAAATTTTTTCTCACACATCCCAGCAAAGAGACCAAAGATGCTTAAACTGCTGCTTCACTGCGCCGTCAAGTGAACAAGAAAACACAATATCCGTCCAATATTCAGCTGATCCACATGCTAGTGGTGGCTAATTTGCACGGCCGTAATTATTTAATTACACCTGTAAAATTTGCCTGGACATTTACACACTCTGTTTGGCCCTCGAGCAGCTCTACTGCAGCAGCAGCCGGTGATGAGGTTCCTTCATCAAGGCCTAATCGATGGTGCTTCGGCGGGTGAGAGTGTTAGTCGTTGGCTCTCCCCTCCCACGATTTCCCCGTCCGGTCTGAGGTTTAAGGGAAGTGGCTTTCGGTCAGTTCTTAAATCCCCTGGTTCCCACCGCCCCAGACATGTTTTGTAAGTCAAACCAAACACATTCTAAATTCTTTCCATCGTCACTGTCATACTGTCGGCAAGCAGTCCTGCGTATTTCTTGTTTTTATACAGCAGGCTGAGCATTATGAAGGACAGAAAAATGACATTAGTATAAAGAATAATAATAAATATAGAAATAAACAAATACAGAAATGGCCTTTTTCATCACAAACTATTCCTTTTTGTCATTTATTTATTAATGTGTTCATTGATTTATTTCTGCATTTATTCATTGATTCATTTTCTGTCCTTCATAGAGAATGGTCGCGATTCGTCAGAGCTCACAGACGTCCTGGAAAACCAGAACATTTTTCTCGAAAATATTTATGGAAAGGAAATGTCAAAACACCTATAGTCCCAAAACACAGATGTTTACAGGTTCTCAAATTATTCTTGCGTCGTCTGTTTGTTTTTAAAATATTTGCGACTGCGGCATTCGCACAGTTTAAAGCAGTCGTAGGTGGTGTCTGCTGTCACTTGTTCCTTACCGCATTTCCTGAAGGTATCAGAGAAAAATAATCTTTTTTTTAAGATGCTTCTTGGTGTAACTCATCAAAGACAAAACAGTGAATGAATCCATCAGAATTACCTGTTCACATTGCCTCAAGCCATGTTTTGCCTTGTCTGAGCCGATGCGGGGGTGAAGTGAAAATAAACCCCGCAGGCCAAGACTGCTTCAGTGATACAAACAGGCTGCTTGTCTGTTTGTGTTTTTAAGAATAGTATGTTGATTCTGCTGGAAATGAATGCTTTTTGACACAACCTGAAATGTGAAATGTATTTGTATGTACTGTATGTACTGCATGTTTAGAAATCCTCCATCTGTGGTATTATTTCCTTGTAATGATTCTACAAACTGTCTGTCAATGATTAAAATGAGCGTCCGCTTTGATAAACTGATGAGGACTTGCTCATTTGGGTAAATACATGGTTTATAATGTGGCAGCGTTGGAGGTTGTGTGGACCAGCAGACCAATCAGTATTTTCCCTATTTGATTATTCATCAGTAAACATTCTTTTCATGCCCGTCGATGCTGCTGCCATGATAATGGATGCTTTTATTAAGGCTGATTAGATTAATTGTAGGGGACAAAGACACACTTTCCGTCAGCACACCCTCAAGGAGAGAAAGAGGAAGAATCACTCAATCAATCGTGCTCATCTCAAATCTCATAATGCGCTGCTGATTGTTTGAAGTGTGGGGCTGGAAGAGATTTATATGGATGTAAGAGAGACCCAGGCTTTACTCTCCCACCTCTATTATCTCTCTCTTTCTCACACACACACACACACACACACACATCTAGGGAGTTTGTAATTGCACCCTCTCTGCCGCTGCAGGTAAATGAGAAGGAAAAGTATTACTTCAGTGTCTGAACCAATGCTGCTTCCTGAAAACACAAAACAAGAAGGGAATTTGTGTTTGGGTTGTTTACAACTGCAACATTATTCGTCTCAGTTTACAACAACTCTAAAAGGCAGCTTTTTTTCTCATAAAAACTCATTTAAATAGAGAATCCATCGATCCATCCGTCCATTTTCTTTCACTTATCCGAGAACAGGTCGGGGAGGCGGGTGTTCTAGACATCCCTCTCCCCAGCCACGCTTTCCAGCTCCTCCTGGGGGATCCTAAGGCGTTCCCATCCCAGATGGGATATGCAGTCCCTCCAGTGAGTCCTGGGTCTACCCCTGGTTCTTCTGCCAGTTGGGTGTGCCCGGGTTAACTTCCAAAGGAAGTCGCCTAGGAAGATTCCTGTTAAGATGCCCCAACCACCTCAACTAGCCCGTTTCTCCTGACCCTATCTCCAAGGCTGAGCCCAGCCTGCCTAGAAAAGCCACTTGTATTTGCGATGTCAATCTTTTGTGACGGGGAATGTCCTACGAATGAGATCATGAGACATTCATTGTAACTAAATGAATAACTTGCATTATGTAATTTGGGGGTATTTTAATTTTGAGTCAGTTTGGGAGCTGATGCATTACATTTGTCTAATGCATCATGCAACTGTTGCATGTTGTGCCATTAGATGCAATACAATATTTTATATTTGCTAGTCTGATAGTTTTAGTTCTAACTGCATTACATACACCACACAATAATCGAAAAGTCATACTGCAACAAAACCAGAGTTGTGCTGCCCAGGTTCTGAAGGAATCCTTCCTGGTGACTGGATTTAAATACATAATTACATACATACTTAGCACATGTCCAAATAAGTTTACTCTTAATGGGACTATATCACATCCATGTCTGAAGATTTCACTTATCCCTTTCCTAAATCATGTTTTCCTATCTCATGTTGTAGAACTCAATTACATCTGTCCCACTGAAAGAGACTTACTGAGCGTAAGGCACAGAGACACAGGCTGTTGGTAATGGCAATCTACCTTATCGGTATCTCCACAGCTTTCCTAGAAACAGACAGTGAACTACTGTTTATAGTGAGAGGCAGGTGTGCGTGACCTGTGTACAGATATTTCCTAAGAGAATGCAAAAGGAACATAAACCTAGGAGTAGAAATTGTATTCCTTTTAAATGATGGTAGTATTTACTCCTTTCATGACAACCATTGTCTTTTTGCCCCTTGACTGACTTAAGTGTAAGCAACACAGCTTTGTCTGGCCCCCGCTGGTTTTATTGTTTGGGGAAGGGGAGATACAATACATTATTATTAATTGTATGTTTTTATTTGTCTTTGTATTGGTCCCCCAGGTAGGAAGGCTGGTTGGGTGTTTGATTGACAAGGATATATAGTATGATGTGTAGGAGCAGATGTGTTTGTACTATTCCAAGGTCTGCGTGTAACACAATGTCTTTCGTTTTACTGTGAGCAACTACTTTTCAATAGCGTATTACGTGTGGGAAATGTTTACTGCCAATGTTTTCCAGTTGCATATTTCAACAATATCAAACTAATGCTTGTATAAAAGTGTAGTAAGCTGTGACCGTATGGTAAAGGTTCAGGAGAGATTAACTGACTACTGGTATGAGCCATCAATGTTGAGGACAAACTAAAATAACCATGACATCCGAAACGCCGTCTTTTTTATTTGCAATAAATGTTCTGGATGTGTATGCATAATTTTACAGTAAATGCAAAATTATTTTGTGAGACTTCCTTGCAGTTGTTTTTTTACATGGACACATTTCACGCTGGCTCCAGGTGAATCTTATGATAGATTGCTCTCGGTTGGGACGATCCAAATTTTGTGCTGATGTAGTTCCGCTTGCCTGGTTGTGCTGATGTCGTCTGTAGGTGAGGAGGATGTGTAACGACGCACATGCACACACACCCATGCTCGGTAAGGTCAAAAAGCCATCCACTACCAGGAGGCAGTTTTGCAATCCATGCATTTTATTGTGCCTGCTCTGTGTTTCCATGATTAAGGATGCACTCGTTCTGTAGGGTTTCTATTTCCATGTAAATGATCAGATGTCAGTTCATACACATATCAAATGAAACTGATATAAAGTGTAATCCCATCCATTCATCCACAAATGATGTAGCCAGCCAACTATTTACTGGTAAATTTCTTTTAAACTATACAATAAATTATATGACAAATGGTGTTCCAAGGTCATAGAATAAAAATTGTCTGGCAATTTTTTTTTTAGCTTATACGTACAATTATGTGTTTGTTCTTCTCAAACCAATGGCAACTGGGCAATATATCACTAAATGTAATTTCAAACAACAAAAAGAGATATGTCCTGTTTTTTTAAATTATATACTTCTCATACTTCACACATCAGTTTCCTAATCTCTTTCTTTCTCCCTGTCTCAGTCCAACTTCTCCCTCTGCTCTCATGGCTTGCTATTGAAAGCTTGCTCATTGTGGAGGAAATTGTCCCCTGGCTTCTAATTCAGCTGGGTGGTTTACAACTAATAGGCCCTAAAACGGCTTCATTTCCCATCAGCAACACCCCTGAGGGAGCATTTAGTGGAGCTAAAGGCCAATCAGCAGAGGCCAGGAGATCAGCAAAGCCTTGGCCTGAAATCAATCATCAGTGTTCACAGGCTCATGACTGTGGGGCACAAGGGGAATCAACCTCCCATTGACAAATTCATTTTCGACCAGTTCCTTCAGGTGTTCCAGTAACCTCCAATAAGTCAATATCAATTAAAAAAGGCATATGACCAGATATAATAACCTACTTGCACAAAATACCAGGGACACCGTGATCAGCCAGCCATAATCCTGTCTTTTTTATTTTGTTAAACCTGCCAGTCTCAAGAGAACAGAAACATAAAAGAAGGATTTTAAACTGTTGAGTTCTGGGGTGCAGATTCATCTGAGGAATAGTCTACTTTGTTTAATTAAGTGTTTAATTAATGCTGCCTCTACTGGCTGCTGGCAACCAAACGGGAGCAAAGGTTCAGGCCAAATTAACAAAAGCTGTATCAGAGGGTATGCTCTGGCTTTAAAATGGAAATCAAATTTCATCATCAGAGGCGGAGAAATGCAATGTAATATGCTGCAGGAAATTCCACCACCACCTCCGAAAAGATTACACTGCCATCGGCCCATTGACTTGTCCTCCCTCTTTCATTACCATTTTCACAAATTTGAAAATACTTTCCGTACCTTCCAAAATGTAGCCAAGATGGCGACCAATGAGGACAAGAGGTGCAACTAGCAAGTGCAGACACAGCAACTGTCATTGATAGTTTGGTTGTGTCTGACGGGCTTCACCACTGCTTAGCTTAAGACAAGTTCACTGGAAATCTGAACAACAATTTCTGTATCTCAGCTGAATAGAATCTCTCTGAACACAGTGAAACCTGTAACATAACAGTAAAAATAATAATAGGTCATCAGGTCTGATACAATAATGACGGAAAGGACCAACAGGCAGGTAGGGACATAAAAAGGTGACCCCTGTCTATATTTCATTCTTTATTCATTTGAAAATATTATCTGACTTCAATCAGCTACTGTGTCACTCCTGCAGAGTCTAGTTAACTTGATATAACTTCAGCCAGCTTAATGTCTTGTTCAGTGTCTGAGTCACAACTCAATATAGAATCAGTCACTCATGACTCGCAGGTATCATTTTTCTGGAGCAGCATGGTGCCGCATGTTGAATTGGCCCTTGGACAAACCAAGCTCAACCCGTGGCAACCAGCTGAGACTGATCAGATGAGAGTTGTCCCAGATGTGTCTCATTGGTGCATTCTCATTCATTATTAGCAGCGAGCCAGACTTCCCCGTAACCTTGACCCTGTTATGATAATCTCCCATTAAAAGTAAGGGCTTTTAACTGTGACTCTGCTAATGAGACATGTGGATTTACAGAGCCATGGTGGCTCTCTCTGTGAATGGGTTTGCACATTACTTGGGCCCTCTATTATTTTCTGACAGATGTGAGAAGGATATGAGCACAATGAAATGAAAACCAAACATCGGACAGACAAAATTACATCAAATGGATTCTGATAATTTGCTTTTAGGGATGACTGTCGTGGTGTGGAAACAGTTTAATTATTAATGTAAAACGCTTTGTATCTGTAGATTTAAAAAATATCTGTTGGTTTTGTACTAAATCAATTGTTGACTTTTGATCGAAAATAATTTTAGAAAAATACAACTGTAACTTTGCATTGCTTAATTATTCACTCAATCTTAAAGCCATTGGGCATTAGGATTTATTCTCAAAAGACAGTTGATCCAACTACTGCTTGGGGGCAGTATCTAACATTAAGCCAGAGCTCTTTTACTACGTGTCATGCAGACATGGATGCCAAATATACAAAGAATAATGATCCAGATTTCATAATTGAAAGATGTACCAAGATCTTATTTCCAAGCAGATAAGCAACAACATTAGAGAAATATAGAAGTGTTGAATGAAGAATACATGTAAGTGCTGATGAAAACCACAAGAATAACACTGGACATTAATTCTTTTCAGGAATTTTAATGAATTTTAAATTTATTATACAAAATTTTTCCTCTGAAAACATATACCACAGTAAAAAAAAACATAATAGTCATTACTAAGTCCTTGACTCCTTTACAGGTATGGATAGGCAACAAGAAAGAGAAGCATCATATACAGCATTAAGCTATCAACAAACTGCTGAAGCAAACAGCACTAACACTTGTTAACATTCCTGTGATTCAGATTTCAGATTGTTTTTTTTTCTTCCAGAAATCAAGTAATGTTTTGTCAAAATGTCCTAAATCACATTCTAAAGATTATGATTCAGATCAGTAAACTCAGCTGTTTCCTGCTGTCACGTTTAGCAGGATCTCGTCATGCAGATGGACGGCCATGCAATAGCGCAGTTATTATTGGACCAACCAGCTGAAACAGAAAATGTTTTTTTCATTAATATTACCCGTGATGATGACCATTCCTGGGTTTATAAAACATTTGATTGATGTGACTGATGGAAATGCAGTCTTACCCCTGGTATTAACATGAACGCATTGGTAGCGGCTGACGGTGTGCTGTGTACTCCAGAAGTTGTAGTTGAAGGTGCTCTGGTCCATCCACCTCCAGCCCTGGAAACACATCACATGAAGTTTAACAATCAGCAGAATTTTACCTGACTTTTATTAGGTTTGAAATTCATGTAGCCTGACTAGGATGGTGAATCCTCTGTTACAGGTAGTTTGATGAAAAGATGTGTGATGGTCTAATAACCTGGAAGTAGAAGCCTCCCATCCAGGCGACAGTGCTTCCTGTCCTACTGGTCAGGTCCTGCAGGAAACTGTAGTCAAACACATCATGGACAGAAGCCAAGGTGGCTCCCAGACTGTTGCAGTAAGCCTGAAATGGACGCAGAGGTTATTTTCAGGCAGTTGAATTATTTGTTACAGAAAGTCAGGTTGTCAACTGAGCAGCAGAGAATTAAACTTCAAAAGCAGCGTTCTAACTCCAAGTGCATCTTTGAGTAAAGAATTGAAAATACCGCAGCGCTGCTCCAGGATCTGCCAGCGCTCACATACAGGTAGCAGCTGCTCTTGTATCTGACCCAACCAGTGGGGCAAGCATAGAAACGACCTGCAGAGTAGAGAGAAGAACACAAAAGAGAATGATTTGATTCTATTAGACTATAAGGACAGAATCAGTGTTCAATGATTAATTCATAGACAATATACCTTTATTTGAAACAGTCTTCTCTCCAAACTGCTCAGGCTCTTCCTCTAAACCAAAGGAATGAAAAAAGGTCACATTATGATCACAATCTTCTGCTAATAAAACACATGATAAAATTAATCATTCATCCAGCGTTTTACCTTCAGGAGCAGCCACTCCAACTTCAATTTCTGCCACTGATATAAAAACAGAAAACAGGAGCTGTGTTACTATCTGATGTGTTGCAGTCTGTTCAAAAACGTCATGTTTCATTATCAGTCAAACAACATTCAGTGTAAGTGTTAGGGCTGTTTTCTGTGTGAGAGCGGCTTACCCTGGTTTTCCTCCTGTAGCTCCAGTGGTGCTTGTGCTGGTTCAACAGCTTCAACTGAGCAGAGAACAAAAGGAAGTGGCCGTATCATGTCAATGGTCTCTGATTTCCTCTATTGACTTTATGACCTACAGTATTTACTTCAAAACATATTCCATAGGTTATGATTTGTGTTTTATTCCTGTAACTTCCAATGGGAGGTTACAGTGGTTGTGATCATGAAAATTCAAATATGGATCCACAACCTTCAAAATAAAAGGTTTGGATGGGATCACATTGTGTTAATATAATGGCAAATTCCAAATTAATAATTAATAATCAGTATCTGAACAAAGAGCTCACTGAAACTTGGGTTCAGGAGATGACCACATAGGCAGTCATCAGCCAATCAGAGTAGAGTATACATCAGAAACCTCATATTCTATAAGATAAAATTTGCACTTTAAAAAAAATGAAAGACACATGGAGCTGCACAACTGTTACTGAAGACCTTAAAAAGTTAGTGAAAAGTTAATCTGACCTGCTGCTGCTGTGATGGCAAGCACTCCGCTCAGCAAAACGGTGAGGAGCAGGAAGGCCTTCATGATGAAGATGTAGAAGAATGATGAAGAGACTCTGTGTCTGCTTGATGTCAGAAAATAAATAGAACATACATTTAAACAGTTAAAAGTCAATTTTACCTCCAGGGAATGAGACCAAGAGCGAGCAGGAGTCTTACCTGTCTGGTAGATGTGCGGTGATTCTGTTCAGGTTTCAGCTGATGCTGTAGTGATGATGAGGAGGTTGCTCTGCTCTTTATATACACACCTGAACCACAGGTCGAGCACAGAGCAGCACGTGAATGATGCACTTTGATCTCAATGTGTTTGTGTTCAATATCTCAAGTCAACATTCTTTAAAATCACATGAGGTCAATAAGGAAATGCTGTTATCAATAGTACTGTTATGATTATTAAATTGATAAAACACCCATATCAATGATGCTTTGACCCAGAGAGGCCGATCTGACAACTCCCACTGAAACATGTGCTTGACAAAAAATTAATAATGGCATTGGTAAACATTAACGAATTGTGTTTTTTATCTAGGTCATTTTGATGATAACAACGATAAACTTTATTTATACAGCACTTTTAAAAACATTTTACAAAGTGCTGCACGTGGTTGGACCAGGATTTAGATATTCCAGGACTGCAATGAGGCAAATCAAATTAGACAATTACAAATAACACAAATAAAGTGAATATAACGGGACAACTTAAAGGCAATTCAATGAAAACAGTATATTGTTTTCAAACCAAAGATTATTAACATTGTTAGTAATTAATGAGATATCATTCAACTGTCTCTTTTCTACTATTTTAAAACATCAACACCTACCATTATCAGATAGAGCGGAAATGCAAATCGACCAAAATAACAGTGTGATCTTTTAGTTCACATAAGTTGATTTTACATGTTCTCAACCTCAATTTGAACTGTTGATTTACTAATCTGATGATTTATACAGTTAGAACAAACCTTTAAGTTGTAAAACATTCTTACATACGTTTGACCTGATGACAGACAAGACCATATCTACTCTGTGTTTCAACACACTGCTGGGAAGATATTAGGACCATATCTGACCAAAGATCAGTTGCAAAATTAATACAAAAAAGGCTCATCCAATGGTTTCATTTTATAAATGATAAACATAATGGGAGGATGTGAGTTTACATCAAAACTGAGCGTCTAAATTGGAGACGTTTTAATAGATGTGGAAAATCTTCAGGTCTGAATGGGTTAAAATATGAAAAGTACAAACCTAAATGATTCTTGTTCACTTTGTATCTTTCAGTCTTCAAAGTGTTTACTATTCATAGATAACACATTCCCTTATTGTTGAAACAACTAATTCAATTAAACTTTACACAGCAGAACAGACACAGTGATGAGATGCCGAAAGAAAAACTGTTGTGGTTGTAAAGAAGTTACTTATCTATCAGGTTTATGAATCACTTTCCTTAAATGTGCCAATGCCCTAAAATAAAAACAAACTGATAACATGATAAGGAAAACAGCAACAGCATACCTGTAGACTGTAAGTGCAAGCACAGGAGACTGTTGATCTCAATGTACAAATATGAACTGAAATATAAGATCTGCATACTTTATGTCCCTTAAAAACTTATTGCATAGTCCTATCATCTGTGTCAATAAAATACTGGTCTCATTTCAATCATCAATTATTCTTAGTTTGTTCAGTTACAGAACACAGGGACACTATAGAAAGATGTTAAAGTGCTTCCATTTTGACATTTCCATTGTCATTTAGAAATGCGAGTCAGGCGGAAGATGTGGAAGAATCTGACAGATAAAAGAAACTTTCTGATAAAACTGTGTCTGCTGGGCAGATAGGCAAAGCGAACCTTGAGTTAGGATCAACCCACCAGAATAATGTGCGAGTTGTAATGCATTATGACCACATGAATATTTCTATTCAAAATATATAGAGGCAACCCCACATCTTATAAAACTAATTTATAATGGGATCCACGTATGGAATAACATTGCAGTTGTGCTTATCACAAGTGGGTATGATTCCAAGGAAGAATTAGGATAGTTTAATATTGGACATACAGTGTAAAGTATGGAATTTGTTCTTTTTTTTTAAAATGCCGTAAAAAAAAAAAAACAGGTTGCAGCTCTGCCAAGACTAAAGGCCCATCTTGCAATTTTAAAGAAAGTGAAACATTTCATGGAAATCAGTTAGTCGTTTTTTGCATAATCCTGCAAACTAACAAACAAATGGCAATGAAAATGAACTGTCCCAGAGCGGATTACTGATGTGGCATGAAAAAAAAAACTCTGAAGGACACCACAAGCAATTGCCACATTTTCTCTCTGACGTTGGATCCCTCCTGTCTCTGCGAGCCGTTTATTGCACTAGCAAATGTGAGGATTTGTTTGAGCAAGTTGTTTTGGCTAAAGTGAGCTGTAAGTCGCATCATCATCTTCGTGGTGGTTTCTAGCCAGAAAGGGTAGTGTGATATACTGTATGTGTTCAATGGAAATGGCCCTTTATATGAAAGAGGTTACCCAAATCCGATCTATTGCAATGGGAGTGGCATAGTGTCTTTGTAGGCCCACATTACAATCTTCATCATGTAATATTGAACGATAAAATTCAGACAATATTGACTTCAGACCAGCTGAAGTCCATCTGTTATTCAAACAACATGGGATACTGGATAGAAGGATTAAAACTTCATTGGTCTAAAACAATCACATATACTTGCAATGCACTTGACACTACTTTGTGCCAGGTATAAGTATAAGAGAACATTGTGTTTCACTGCATTGACCCAGTGACTCTTATCTCTGAACATTAAAAGAGGAAACCCCACACATTATAAAATCTGATCCAGGGAAAAACACAATACAGTTGTGTGTGTGTGTGTGTGTGTGTGTGTGTGTGTGTGTGTGTGTGTGTGTGTGTGTGTGTGTGTGTGTGTGTGTGTGTGTGTGTGTGTGTGTGTGTGTGTGTGTGTGTGTGTGTGTGTGTGTGTGTGTGTGTGTGTGTGTGTGTGTGTGTGTGTGTGTGTGTGTGTGTGATTACTGAGACTGATTTCAGGCCATGTTTTGGATAATTCACATCTGAAGCTGAAGAACTATTTTAATCTGTATTGCAGAGTGTCATGCACACATGGCAGTCAAATGTACTGAGAATCGTGATCCAGATTTCTGAGGTGAAAGATTCCAAGATGTGGTTTCCAAGCAGGTGTAACAATATTCAAGGGGATGGCTTAGATCTTGATATATCATCATGCAGTGTACAAACTTAATTCTCTCTATTTTAACAATCTAAATACATGTGGATTTAGGTTGCCTCCAAAATGCTTGCAGATGGTTTAGGTGGGTATACCCGAGATACAGGTATGACTAAAGAACACATAGTGATGCTACTGAAAAGCACAAGAAAAACACTGTACGTTGAACATATTTTTTCTAATTCATTTATTCAATGACATTTTTCTTTCTGAAACACATTTAAATCTGGAAACATATTGCCAAGTAAAAGACAAAAGAATAACAACAACACAGAGTCTTCGACCACTTTAGAGATTGTAGTATTTGATTTCAATGCATCAACAAAGAAGCATCATATACAGCAGGAAGCTATCAACAAATCTGTCACTTCTGAAGCACACAACACTAATACAGCAAACTCCTGTGATAGGAGAGTCAGATTATGTTTTCAATGAAAAAAGGGAGGTTTTGTATTCTAACACTCATAATGTGCTCCATCACATTCTCAAGATGAAGATTCTCAGTAAACACAGCTGTGTCCTGCTGTCACGTTTAGCAGGTATCAGATTTTGTCATGCAGATGGACGGCCAGCCATTATTGCAGTTATGATTAGACCAACCAGCTGAAACAGAAAATGTTTGTCCATTAATAATGTGTGTAGATAATACAAGCCTGATATTACCTGAGATGATGACCACACATAGTGAATAGTTATTGTGTCTGATGGAAATGCAGTCTTACCTCTGGCATTAAGGTACATGCATTGGTAGCTGCGGACAGAATTCTGTGAACTCCAGAAGTTGTAGTTGAAGATGCTCTGGTCCACCCACCTCCAGCCCTGGAAAAACGTCACATGAAGTTTGACTTTTATCAGGCTTTTATAGGTTTGATGTTCCTGTAGCCTGAAGCAAAGTTCACACTGCATAACATTCAAAGTTGTTGGATCGCTGTGCAGTTGACGCCACACGACTTGCTGTCTTGTTATCAGGAGTCTTGCACTCATTGCGTGTTCATACTACACAACTGCCTGGCTACAGGGAGTCAAACACTACACAATCATCCTCTTGGAGAAACCCCAGGGTAGTATTTCTGGTCTCCCTTCCAAAAAAAGGAGAAAAATCAAAGCTTCTGCAGTTCTATGTCATCATCATCTGATCTTCCCTTACGCTCTACTCTGCTTGCAGATGATTTGCAAATTCCTTTGTCGTCCAAACCTCACGAATCGGGGCTTTGGAAAGTTTAACAAAGTTTTTGGCGACGGCTGTTTGGGTGCCAATTTTGGCTCCGATCTGGGGCTTAAGTTGGCAAGTTACAAAAATTGTTGGCTAGTAGAAAACAGGCTAAAATGTGTGTAGTGTGAAATAGGATTCACTAGGATGGTGAATCATCTGTTACAGGCAATTTGATGAACAGATGTGTGATGGTCTAATAACCTGGAAGTAGATGCCTCCCATCCAGGCAACCGAGCCTCCTGACCTCCTGGTCAGGTCCTGCAGGAAACTGTAGTCAAACACATTGTGGACAGAAGACAAGCTGGCTCCCAGACTTGTGCAGTAAGCCTGAAAGTGACACACACACACACACACACACACAAACACACAGGCGCAAATGTTATGTCCAGGTGATAGAATTAATATTTTAATGTGAGAGATGTTGTCATTAAAACAGCAGAAAACTGAGCAGTGTAACTGCAAGTGCACAGTATCTTTAAGTAAAGAATTGAAATTACCGCAGCGCTGCTCCAGGATCTGCCAGCGCTCACGTACAGATAGCAGCTATTCTTGTATCTGACCCAACCAGTGGGACAAGCAAAGAAACGACCTGCAGAGTAGAGAGAGCAGCAGGAATAAGGATGATTTGATTGCATTAGATAACATGGACATAAGCGTTCCATGTTTCATTCAAAGACAATGCACCTTCAACTGATAAAGCCGCCTCTCCAGACTTCTCAGGACCTTCCACTAAGCAAAAAAGAGAAAAAAAAGAATTACATTAGCATCATAATATTCCACTAATAAAATACATGTTAAATTTAATAATTCATCCAGCGTTTTACCTCCAGGAGCAGCCACTCCAACTTCAATTTCTGCCACTGAGACACAAACAGAAAACAGGAGCTGTGTTACTATCTGATGTGTTGCAGTTGGTTCCAAAACGCCATGTTTCATTATCAGTCAAACAACATTCAGTGTAAGTGTTAGGGCTGTTTTCTGTGTGAGAGCGGCTTACCCTGGTTTTCCTCCTGTAGCTCCAGTGGTGCTTGTGCTGCTTCATCAGCTTCAACTGAGCAGAGAACAAAAGGAAGTGGCCGTATCATGTCAATGGTCTCTGATTTCCTCTATTCCTCTCCAAATTACCCCATTGTGGGACGAATAAAGGTATATATTATCTCATTTATACTATGATGATTAGTAATCAGTATCAGAACAAAGAAATGACCACATAGGCAGTCATCAGCCAATCAGAGTAGAGTATACATCAGGAACCTCATATTCTATAAGATAAAATTTGCACTATAAAAAAATGAAAGACACATGGAGCTGCACATCTGTTACTGAAGACCTAAAAATGGTGTGAAAAGTTAATCTGACCTGGTGCTGCTGTGATGGCAAGAACTCCGCTCAGCAAAACGGTGAGGAGCAGGAAGGCCTTCATGATGAAGATGTTGAGCAGGATGAAGAATGATGACAATGTCTGGTTGGAGTCAGAGACAATCAAAGGAGTTAAAAAGCACAAAGTCAATTTTACCTCCAGGGAATGAGACCGAGAGCGAGCAGGAGTCTTACCTGTCTGGTAGATGTGTGGTGATTCTGTTCAGGTTTCAGCTGATGCTGCAGTGATGATGAGGAGGCTGCTCTGCTCTTTATATACACACCTGAACCACAGGTCGAGCACAGAGCAGCACGTGAAAGATGCACTTTGATCTAAGTGCGAGTTTGTTTGTGTTCAATTTCTCGAAGTCAAACTTCTTTAAAAGCACATGAGATCAATAAACAAAAGGTCCTCTGATATGGTCTAGACTGATATGATAAAGTGATAAAACACTCATATCAATGATGCCTTGACCCAGAGAGGCTGATCTGACAACTGTCACTGAAACAAGTGATTGACAAAAAATTGATAATGGCATGAGTAAACATTAACAAATTGTGTTTCTATCAAGGTCATTTTGATAATGAAAACCATAAACTTTGTTTATACAGCACTTTACAGCACTTATACAGCAAATATTTGTATGTGGTTGAACCAGGATTTAGATATATTCCAGGACTGCAATGAGGCAAATCAAATTAAACAATTATAAATAATACGAATAAAGTGAATATCAACGGTCAACTTAATATCAATGAGAACAGTATATTGTTTTCAAACCAAGGATTATCAACGTCCTTAGTAATTAATTAGAAAACTGTCTCTTTTCCACTATTTTAAATATCCTGCCATTATCACAGGGAGCGGAAATGCATATCGACCAAATAACAGTGTGATCTTTTAGATACTTAAATCACTTAAATTCATTTAACATATTCTCAACCTCAATTTAAACTGCAGATTAACTAATCTGATGATTAATACAGTAAGAACAAACCGTTAAGTTGTAAAACATGTTTATATATGTTTGACCTGATGACAGACAAGACCATATTTACCCTGTTCGTTTCAACACACTCTGCTGGGAAGAGATTAGGACCATATCTGACCAAAGATCAGCTGTAAAATTAATACGAAATAGTTTCATTCAATAGTTTCATTTTAGAAACTTAAAACTTTTACAAAAAATCGTAGACCTATCCCTGTGTAGTGTGTAGACTACAGCTGCCCTGCATAATAATATAAAATGCATAATAAATGTTGGATATGAGTTTACATTTAAACTGAGCCTCTTAATGGGAGAAGGTTTAATAGAAGTAGAAAATCTTCAGGTCTGAATTGTTTAAAATATGAAAAGTGAAAACCGAAATGATTCATGTTCACTATATCCTTCAGTCTTCAAAGTGTTTATTGTTCATAGATAACACATTCCCTTATTGTTGAAACAACTACTTCAATTAAACTTTACACAGCAGAACAGACACAGTGATGAGATGCCGAAAGAAAAACTGTTGTGGTTGTAAAGAAGTTACTTATCTATCAGGTTTATGAATCACTTTCCTTAAATGTGCCAATGCCCTAAAATAAAAACAAACTGATAACATGATAAGGAAAACAGCAACAGCATACGTGTATACTGTAAGTGCAAGCACAGGAGACTGTTGATCTCAATATACAAATATGAACTGAAATATACAATCTTGCATACTTTATGTCCCTTAAATCTGTTATTGTATAGACCTATCATCTCCATCAATGGAATACTTGTCTCATTACAACATCATCATGTTTCAGTTTGTTTTAAGAGAATTTAAAAGTTGACGTACAGTGTAAAGTCCAGAATTTGTTCTTTAGCTATTTTAATGCTGTTAATAAGGTCGAAGCGCCATGTGCGTTGTTTGTGTCCTGTGTTTCGTATATGTCTGCCAAGACTAACGGCCTATTCAAAAATTCCCTGATCTAATATTTCCTTGCGTCTTGTGCTACTCCTTTACAAAATTTCATAGAAATCAGTCGAGTAGTTTTTGCATAATCCTGCAAACAGCAATGAAAACATGACCTCCTTGGTGGCAGTAATACGTAGACAAGCATGTCCTTCAGGATGGTTCTCCCTGTCAGGTCATGGTCAGAGTAAACTAAAACACACTTGTAGCTGTTACGTATCATTGGTGACAAGCATCATGGCAACTCAAGGAAAGTAGATGTGGGATCTTTTTTTTCAGTCAGCGACAAGCTAGGGTGCTGAGTTTGGGTGTACTATACACATTTGGATGAAATGACTCTGAGCATCATTACAGCTTGCAACATGCAGCTAAGTGGATTAGTTGCAAGGAAAAATGTGCTTGGATAAAGTTAGCAGCACTCATTGGTGGAGTTTGGGTGGTCAGTCAGCAGCTCATTCTGAAGGATAATTTGTAAACAATTGTCTTGTTGCCACCATGAACCTTCTTGACAAACTAAAATTGCTCTAGAGTGTCAGATTGTCTTAATGAACTGTCCCAGAGCACATTTCTGATATGGCACAAGATATTGAAAGAAACACTAAATGACAACACAACTAATTGCCAACTTTTCTCTCTGATGTTTGATCACTGCTGAGTTTTCTATGAGGTACGAACTGCTGTCTGTGCGTGCCATTTATAGCACCACCAAATGTGAGAATTAGTTTGAGTGCATTGTTCTTGGCTAAAACCAGATGTAAGTCGCATCCTCCTCATCACTACCATCTGACATCAGACAAAACTGCTACAGCAGTTCTAGCCAGAAAGGGTAGTATGATATACTGTATGTGTTTAATGGAAATAGCCCGTGATAGGAAAGAGGTTACCCATCTCTGATCTATGGCAGTAGGAGGGGGCATAGTGTAAACATTCCGTGTACCTCACGTTTTAGGCCCACATTACAATCTTGATCATGTAATACTGCGCGATTGGATTCAGACAATATTGACTTCAGACCAGCTAAAGTTAATCTGCTATTCAAGCAACATGGGATACTGGATAGAAGGATAAAAACTGCATTGGTCTTAAACTAGCAAATGTACTTACAACGCACTTGACACTACTTTGTGCCAGGTATAAGTTTGGGACCATTGTGTTTCACTGCATTAAGACCCAGTGACTCTTATCTCTGAACATTAAAAGAGGAAACCCCACACATTAAAAAACTTTAAATCTGATTCAGGGAATAACACAATACAGTGACCATATTTTGGATAATTTAACCTTTGACATCTGAAGCTGAAGAACTATTTTAAACTGTATTGCAGAGTGTCATGCACACATGGCAGTCAAATGTACAGAGAATCGTGATCTAGATTTCTGAGGTGAAAGATTCCAAGATGTGGTTTCCAAGCAGGAGTAACAACATTCAAGGGGATGGCTTAGATCTTGATATATCATCATGCAGTGTACAAACTTCATTCTCTCTATTTTAACAATCTAAATGAATGTAGATTTGGGTTCCCTACAAAATGCTTGCAGATACTTTAGGTGGGTATATACGAGATACAGGTATGACACATATTAATGCTACTGAAAACCATAAGAAAAACACTGTACGTTGAACATATTTTTCTAATTCATTTATTCAATGAATTTTTTATTTCTGAAACAAATTTACATCTGAAAACATATTGCCAAGTAAAAAACAGAAGAATAACAACACAGAGTCTTCGACCACTTTACAAATTGTAGCATCTGACTTCAAAACATCAAGAAAGAAGCATCATATACAGCAGGAAGCTATCAACAAATCTGTCACTTCTGAAGCACACAACACTAATACAGCAAACTCCCCTGATAGGAGAGTCAGATTGTTTCAATGAAAGAAAGAGAGGTTTTGTATTCTAACACTCATAATGTGCTCCATCACATTCTCAAGATGAAGATTCTCAGTGAACACAGCTGTGTCCTGCTGTCACGTTTAGCAGGTATCAGATTTCGTCATGCAGATGGACGGCCATCTGTTACCGCAGTTATGATTAGACCAACCAGCTGAAACAGAAAATATGTATTATTTATTATTATTAATCTGATGACTAGGCACATATGGAGATAGCTGAAAACAAGTTAAGAGTTATTGTGTCTGATGGAAATACAGTCTTACCTCTGGCATTAAGGTATATGCACGGGTAGCTGCTGACAGAATTCTGTGAATTCCAGTAGTTGTAGTTGAAGAGGCTCTGGTCCACCCACCTCCAGCCCTGGAAACACGTCACATGAAGTTTAAGTGTTATCAGACATTAGCCTGACTAGGATGTTGAATTACATGTTACAGGCAGTTTGATGAATAGAGGTGTGATGGTCTAATAACCTGGAAGTAGAAGCCTCCCATCCAGGCGACAGTGCTTCCTGCCCTCCTGGTCAGATCCTGCAGGAAACTGTAGTCAAACACATTCTTGACGGAAGCCAAGGTGGCTCCCAGACTGTCGCAGTGAGCCTGAAAGTGACACACACATACGGAAATGTTAGGGTAATAGATTGGTCATTTTCATGCTAGAGTAAGTCAGTTTGTCATTTTGAAAAAAAACCATCTTCTAACTGAAAGTGTATCTCTGAGTAAAGAATTGAAATTACCGCAGCGCTGCTCCAGCTTTTGCCAGTGCTCACGTACAGATAGCAACTATTCTTGTATCTGACCCAACCAGTGGGACAAGCAAAGAAACGACCTGCAGAGGAGATGGAAAAGAAAACAAAAGAGAATGATTTGAATTCAATAGACTACATTGGCAGAATCGGTGTTCAATGTTTCATTCAAAGTCAATGCACCTTTAACTGATAGAGCCATCTCTCCAGACTTCTCAGGAGCTTCCACTAAAAGAAGGAAAAATAAAGGTCACATTATGATCACAATCTTCCACTAATATGACACATGATGAAATGAATCATTCATCCAGCGTTTTACCTTCAGGAGCAGCCACTCCAACTTCAATTTCTGCCACTGAGACACAAACAGAAATCAGGAGCTGTGTTACTATCTGATGTGTTGCAGTTGGTTCCAAAACGTCATGTTTCATTATCAGTCAAACAACATTCAGTGTAAGTGTTAGGGCTGTTTTCTGTGTGAGAGCGGCTTACCCTGGTTTTCCTCCTGTAGCTCCAGTGGTGCTTGTGCTGGTTCAACAGCTTCAACTGAGCAGAGAACAAAAGGAAGTGGCCGTATCATGTCAATGGTCTCTGATTTCCTCTATTGGCTTTATGACCTACAGTATTTACTTCATGACATATTCCATAGGTTTTGATTTGTGTTTTATTCCTGTAACTCCCGATGGGAGGTTACAGTGGTTGTGATCATGAAAATTCAAATATGGATCCACAACCTTCAAAATAAAAGGTTTGGATGGGATCACATTTTGTTAATATAATGCCAAATTCCAAATTTCCCCATTGTGGGACGAATAAAGGTATATATTATCTCATTTATACTATGATGATTAGTAATCAGTATCTGAACAAAGAAATGACCACATAGGCAGTCATCAGCCAATCAGAGCAGAGTATACATCAGAAACCTCATATTCTATAAGATAAAATTTGCACTATAAAAAAATGAAAGACACATGGAGCTGCACAACTGTTACTGAAGACCTAAAAAAGTGAAAATGTGAAAAGTTAAACAGGATCTGTGTTACTATCTGATGTGTTGCAGTCTGTTCAAAACGTCATGTTTCAGAATCAGTCAAACAACATTCAGTGTAAGTGTTAGGGCTGTTTTCTGTGTTAGAGCGGCATACCCTGGTTTTCCTCCTGTAGCTCCAGTGGTGCTTGTGCTGGTTCAACAGCTTCAACTGAGCAGAGAACAAAAGGAAGCAATGTCATCTATCTGTGATTCACTTTATTTAGTCCATAACGTTTACAAATACAAGTCTGGAGGCTCTTAGGGATTCACATGGTAGAAAAATAATTACTGACATGGAAATCCATACGTGTTTGAAAAAAAAGATGTGAAAGTTAGTCTGACCTGCTGCTGCTGTGATGGCAAGAACTCCGCTGAGCAAAACGGTGAGGAGCAGGACGGCCTTCATGATGAAGATGTTGAGCAGGATGAAGAATGATGAAGAGACTCTGTGTCTGCTTGTTGTCAGAAAATAAATAGAACATACATTTAAACAGTTAAAAGAGCAGAAAGTCAAATTTGCTTCTTTGGAATGAGACCAAGAGCGAGCAGGAGTCTTACCTGTCTGGTAGATGTGCGGTGATTCTGTTCAGGTTTCAGCTGATGCTGCAGTGATGATGAGGAGGCTGCTCTGCTCTTTATATACACACCTGAACCACAGGTCGAGCACAGAGCAGCACGTGAATGATGCACTTTGATCTAAGTGCGAGTTTGTTTGTGTTCCATCTCCCAAATGTGAGACCAATAAACAAAAGGTTCACTGATATGGTCTAGACTGGTATGATAAAGTGATAAAACACTCATATCAATGATGCTTTGAACCAGAGAGGCGGATCTGACGGCTCTCGCTGAAACAAGTTTAGTAATGGAATCAGACATGAATAGATTTTAATAATAATCTTTATATTTACAGGACTTTTTATAACACTGTTACAAAATGTTAAATGTGGTTGAACCAGGTTTCAAACATTTCAGGACAAGATCAGATGATTACAAATAACACCATAAACTCATTTTAAAAACTTAACACATTCAAACAAAATCTTCAGGTCTGAACGGGTTGAAATATGAAAAGATCATCAGCTTTAAAAACCCCAAGGATTCCTGTGTACTATCCCTCTTCAAAGTGTTTACTGTTCATACAGTAGATAACACATGTCCTTATTGTACGAACAACTCCCACAATTAAACTTTACACAGCAGAACAGAAACAGTAAACACTCCGCAAGAAAATCTTTTATGGTTGTAATATAGTTAATAATTTAACAGGGCTAATGTGATTAAACGGTTTCCATAAATGTGCAAGTGCCCTAAAATATGAACAACCCGATAAAATGAGTAAAGTAAAACAACAACAGAACACGTGTGAATGAACAAGGGCAGGAGACTGTTGAACCTAATATACAATTGTGAACTGAGATATAAGAAAATGTTATTTTTGTCCAATAAACTCTGTCACTCTGATACTGATTATATATAAATTGCTGTATATATTATATTATGTATACTATATATGTCTTTTTATATATGTTTTTTGTTGATCCAGTAAAAGGAGCTGATTTCTTTTAATCAATTTCCATTACACTGCGAGGACATAAAAAAAACAACATTTTCATGTGATTTTTTTGTGTAGATACAAATAACATGAATTAGATGTTGAACCTCAGTGAATAACCAAGGACAAGTTGGACATTTTTAGCTTGACTAAAATTTGATGTGGCAAGTGACGCTTCAGTGATCCAAAGTGTGAAAGTTATTTTCTTTCACTTCATTAATTTGCCATGCAAAGCCACATCTTGGAAGGTGCTCTATAAAAAGAACACGTTACACAGGTGATTGTCCAATGACTAGTTGACATCTTGCAACGATTTAAGCTTGTGTGGGAGTTACTGGCTTCACTCTTTGCCATTGTTGGCGCGTGTACGAGGCAACGGTTGGAGCCATGTGGGACTCAGCCAGCTCCGAGCGCCTCATTGCTGACAAGCGGTCGAAGCGCCATGACGACTGATTCACCATTTTCCAACTAATCAGTAGCCGATGTGTTCCCCTGCTTTGTCATTCAAAGTAAGGTCCCCCGCAGACATGCCACACTACTCTGACTTCACTCTGAGCTGGCACACTCATCTGATCGGTGAAAAGAAGCTGGGATGATCACAGAGAAAACACCAACAGCTTCACCAGGCGAGAGATGATGGACACTCTGTGACTGCTCTGCTCGTCCACATCTGAACCTCTCCTCTCCTCCCACATGCATCTCTCCTCCGACTGTACTGCCACCCAGTCAGCAGGACAGCTAATGGGGTTGTCGGCGCTAAACAGACCTTTGACGCTCTTGTCGGAAACATTAACATTGCAACACCGCAACAACAAATGTGTTATCGGGCCTTGCCATGGCAACATACAGGCCCCTTTTAATGAGGCACACTGTTGCTGTGTTAATGGAATTTTTCTGAGATAATTATAGAGAGAATGAAGAAGAGAATGAAAGGAAATGCAAAACAGTCCTGTCGCTGGTAGGACGGTTTCCCCTTTGTCAGGGCCTCTTAACAGTGTGCAAGGCTATACAGCATTAATCATTGAAGTTAAATACAAACAGTCAAGCTTTGGCAAGGCTACATGAAAAATTGATGGCGGAAATGTCACAACCCTGTTAAACAGCCATAGTGTCAGACATGTGCGAAAAATGTAGCTGTTTTATTAATAAAACCCGAGCCCATTTTCCGCTGGTCAAAAAACCCCGGTAACATCTGGCTTTTGTCTGCAAACTGAGCACAATGGGCATTCACTTCAAATGACCCTTCAGAAGACGCAGGATCTATCGGCTCGGGCGCCGATCGGCAGTGATGGAGACATGACGCCCGGGGCGATGCGCTAATTTCTTCTTCTGTATCATACACTGACGCTGCACCTTTTCCAGCGCGACTTCATAACGTGCGTTGGACTTTGGGACGTTAGTTCTCTTAATAGCCACGAGCGTTTGTGTACCAACATGCCACATATTTTTCGAGGCAAAATGTGACACTGAAAAAAACAGCGAGGCGATTCGAGGCGAGGGAGAAATAAGGAGGCAGGTTTCTGGCACCGCGAGAGATAACTTCTGCGACTCTTTGTCATCCCTTCCTCGAATTCCATCCGTCTCTATTCAAGGACCAATCCGAAATAACTCAACGGCCACTGAGTTTGAACGAGGGACTGAGATAAAAGATATGAAAGTGTAGCCACCATGACAATGTCACTGGTCTCCTTGGTGCTTTCTTCTGTTGTCTCCCACTTCTGACGTCGGCAGGTTCTTAGTATTGTTCTGTTATAAAGAACAGATTTTAGGAATAAAACCCCAGTGCATGTTTGTGTCACCACAGTTAAACCTGGTGTCAGGGAAGAGGAGGACAGGCTTGTGGCTCAGCCAGCCGCCGCCGCCGCTCGCTAATTTACGGGTCTGCCAGGGAGAGCTCGACCGGCAAGAGTTGTAACAGTATTTAGAAATGTGAAATGAACTGCAGATCGGGATTGAGCCACCGGTGGATGTATGATTTGTTCCTGTTTACTTTACTGCAGGGTCTCTTTTTTTTTCTGTGGGGATATGAATACATTTTCTTTTCTGTTGGCAGAAAAACCATGAGCCGGAGGTTCTGTGTGGCAGCTTATGTGTGGGTTTGCAGTAGTCGGTCGGAGAATTTTCCTTGTTTTAGTTCCTCAGAAATTGTAGCGCGCTCTGAGCTAATATTATATGAGACTACGGTATGCCCGTGTGTATGCGTGTCAAGATGAACTTTGTTCAGGGCCTGTATTTATCACACTTCTAGGGTTACATTGCGGGATGCGGCAAAGAGCCCACTTTGAATATAGAGTAAAAAACAAACAAGTTTCCATTCGAGAGGAATAGAACATATTTATAACATGTGATATTTCAAGAGCAGCTATTAGGTAATTAAATAAATATTCAGTTCAATAATTATTGAAATTGGAATAACCAATTGGGCTCTAAAATAAATGAATTATTTCAGTCAGAGATTTTATTGTGAAGCCTAAGCGGGGAAAAAAATCCTTTTAAAATGTTCAAATTTGAAATAAACAGGTTTTACTGTCGGAAAAGTAGAAAGACTTTTATCTTTATCTTAATCAAAGTCCAACATTTCTAAGTTATCTGTCAGAGAAATAAGGGCTCATCTGTTCTCACACGGTGGTTGTGAACACCGTGTGGAAGGTGTTTGCGTGTCAGTCTTTGTCTGTACACGTGTCGCAGCATTTTCATTTACAGCAGCTGCAACACTTTGGGGAGAGATCCCGGGTCTCCGGGACGGCACGTGCCAAGAGGTCAGGCAGTCGAGTCTGTGAGCGCAGATTGAGCAAACAACCGTGTGAGGACAGATATGCTCTAAATGACAGTGTCGTAAAAGCCAGCATAGAGTCAGACTCACTTCAGGGTCACCTTGACCGCGCCGGTCCTTTCTCCTGTGACAACGAGCCAGATTGAAATGACAGTGGAGATTACAAAGCACTCATATCAATAAAGATTTTGCCATAAAAATAGTGAAAGGTCTGACAACCTTTAAATGTAATTCTAGTTTTGACCTTGGGCCCTCCGTTTGTTCAGCTAAATCAATGCACATCTTATCGTTGCAGCTCAATAATGATCCCAAAAGAGAATAGAGAATAAAAAAAATTTGTGAGTCTCTCTCCAGATGGGAGCCATAACATAACTTCATACCTTAACTCCACGACGATGCCCATGTCAGACCAAACACCTGGGCAACAGCCATTAAAGACATCTGGGGATGGCAGCTAGTACGAGGTACCATCTTTTTCAATCTACTCCACAGCCCACAAAAAAACTAATATGTTCTTATTCATGTTTGCAATTCAATGTGTTAGAAACATTTGTCAGACTTACTTAATTCACACAGGTCTTTGTGGTGAGCAGCTATACTGTGAGGACGGTATAGCTGCCTACACGTTCAGAAGAGGGAGAAACAGTGGCCTTAAAGGTTGCAAAACCTTTTTTGGTCATTGGCTTGTATTCACAGACTGGCTGGAAAAAAAGATGTGTGGGAGGACAGATGAGTAACAGTGGTTCCTCCCCCTCCGCTGCCCTCAGAGTACCCTTGAGCAAGTCAGGTCAGCATCATACCAGGCAGCTCCTGGTGCGTCAGTGTTTGAACGTCTGAAGCCTCTTCTCCTCTGCATCTCCTCCCCCAGGCAGTTACCATCAAGGATGTGCTGCGAGTCCATTTTCCGTCTTGAGTAAATGTTTTAAAAATGCCAAGAGAGTTGGGAGGATGATTACATGCCTTTATACCTGTCTGGTGCCACGATGACAGTAAGTCATCCCTGTTTGACTGTGCAATGACCAGCTGGAGCTCAGCGTGTTTACAGTATATGTGGGAACTCCATTCCAGAGTACTCTTGCTTATTCACTATCCACTGGAAGGTATAATTTCTAACTCCAGTCCTCTGCAAGAAGATGTCTAGAAATGACTAGATGTAAGTTTTTACATTTTTTTGAGTTGTGTACTTGCGTTATGCCAAATCTTTTCCAGAAATTTAACAAAAAGGTCCGGGTGTCATATTCCGTAGCCCATGTGTCACGGTGGTGGTTTTCTTCCAAAAGGCGGTCCAATGAGATGATAGAAAATAGACCTAGAGTTGGAATGCATAGCTTGGCACCCGCTTTGGTTCAGGTCGGCAGCAGAAAATAAGACGCGCGTTAGCAGTGCGTGTTTGTTGGCATATCAAACAGGCTGCGCAAGGTTTACAAGCAAAGGGCTTTAGGAGACGGTAGTGCTCCTGCATGCTGATCCCTACTGTATAACCTTGCTTACTTAAAGTCAAGATATGTAAACACGTCCACATCCGTTTAATCCCTCTAATGCGTGGTTTTCTTAAACTGTGGTTCACAACCTCAACTGAGACATGAGCTGACTTCTTTTTGTATGAAGCGCGTGACTCGGCGTACGGCTGTGCCCTGAAAACACACGGTTCAATGCAATAACACGGTAAACTATACGATCAATGATTCATAGGGAAACCATAAAACTTCAGTAGCCTACACAAGACGGACGTTCGTGTTCTCCTCCATAGACACTGATGCTCTCACCGAGAAGAGGCAAGCATGAACAGCTCCTATCATTGACACACTGTATTGGGTTATTATTCTATTAAAAATAAAGCTATTATTGTAGTGATTCATTTGGAGTTTGTTACATCTACAAGTAGTGTTTTACCGGCAGCCTCAGACTAACAACTGAATTGGGTTTTGATAGCTTTAATCCAGTAAAAAAAAAAGTGCTGAATTGCCTTCTAATGAGATATTTTCTCTCAGCATTTCATTTTGAAGGGCGGGAATAGTATTTTAGCTGTGCTGCCTGTTTAAGCAAAAAAAAAAACATTCACAGTATTGGCTACATCCCCTGCACTTTTTTTCAAGTCAAACCTTGATGTGTTGATGATCAATACAAACAAAGCACCGAGCAGTTATATTAACAATCAATTCAGACGCTCGACTGTCAAGGGATCCAGCTTTTCTGATGTTGCAGTTAATGAGGTTATGATGTGGAAATGAATCGGCCTCCTGCCACTTCCTATTCATTATATTGTAACAATATGTGCCTCGTTAGCATAATAAACTAATGGACACTAACCACTTAGAGAGGTGTGTCACTGAAGCATCCTTAAGAGACCTGGGCAGATATCACGTCATCAACATGACTTAAAGAAATACTAAATAAATATTTCAGACGCAAAAGCTTTGAGATCTATGACGCATTGATGTGTCCATAGTGTCCATTATTTTACATTGTCATTACAACCTCAGAGAGCACTTTTATTTAAGTATTCCGCATTATGAACATTGTGTCCGGCCTTTAAAATTCCCCTTTTCGTTTACAACACGACGTTGGACTCCTCCGTTTTATTCTCCATCTGTGATTCATCTTTTCTACACACAAGCTTAGAGTCGCCGGTGTGTGAGTCTATATGCCGGTGGACGTTGCTGCCATTCGCTACTATGGTTCTTGAATTTTCACTGCCCTCACACTCAGAACAGCCTCCGCCAGCTCCCTGTTCAAGTGTGTCATAAACATTACCCACAGAGTGGGGAGCCGTCCAGCGTGATGGAGGGGGAGGAGGCGTTGGAAGGAGGAGGTGTGTGTATAGCGGGGACTTGATCTGTGTGCCAACAATGGATTAAGCTATAGTTCTGGTGATATATCTTCATTAAAGTCGTTTTCGCTGAAGCGGTTTCTGAAGGTGGCGTGGAGAGGAGAAGGACGGGGAGGAGACGCAGAGCGGGAGGGAGGAGTGTCAGGTGAAGAGGACGGCTGTGTCCCCCCCCGCGTGGATCATCTGGAAAGGCAGCTGGTGCTTCCCCTCCCATTGCCTCTTCCTTCCTCCACTGTCTCTCCCTGCCCCCTCGGCAACCCCAATTACCTAACATCTTCATTAATGTGTCATTACAGCTGAGTCAGCCAGTGTAACCCACCGCCACATTAGAGCGCGCACTGCTCATTTGGTTTTTAGAGAGATGAGCGCTTCCACAGATCTAGCCTGCGCGCTGTCGCACTGAAACGCTGCAAGGTATTAGATGCAAGGGTGTGCCCTGGTAATCTCCTTTCAAAATCCTATTTTTGTCCCCTCCACTCATTGTTACTAAATATAAAGTAAATAATATCCACCCACAAACGTGTTAGCGTTATATACATATTCATCTATACCTGAATATGGTATGCATAGTTGGGCTACAAACTAAGTACATATTCATCTGGGTAATTAGAAAATAATTACCTAGATGAACTTGATCCAAGAAAAAAGAATTTAAGAGCGCATGTGACTACATATGTTTAAGACTTGAATTAAGCTTATATAAATATACATTATTTTAACTTAAAGAAAGCACCTTAAAATTTTGTGCAATACATATCTCACTTTGTAACAACACACTTTATTTCTACGCCCATAAAATAACAAGTGCGTTGTCTTTGCCGTCCCATCTACAGACAGACAGACAGACAGACAGACAGACAGACAGTTTGCAAGACAATATCAAAATAGTCCGCCGGCTAAATTTCTTTACCTCCACTCCTACCATCTCTGTCTTCAACTCCCTTCAACCATTTATGGACAGGATATCTCAGGTCAACCAGAGTTGACTGCTAAGTGCAGTCGGAGTTACCACTGTGTCCATTCTCCCTGATCTGCCTCCACTTTAACAGGCAGCTGAAAGGACTCCTCCTAGCAGCAGACCTGACCTTTGCTGAACTCGATCCATAATCCATAGGTTCGGCAGACTTTGGCAGGAGATGCACAGTGATGTTTCCAATCTGTTGGCTCTGAAACATCTTGAACTTTGTGAACCAGTCCAAACACCGTCAACACATGCAAATGCATGCCTTTCCCCCAGAGACTCTCAGACTGGAAGCAAGAGGAAACTACCAGGAGGAGAGATGCAGCTCAACAAACAGCTCCAGTGTTGTTGCAGAAACATTCTGTGTCTTTGGATCTAACCATCATTACATCCGCGCTCAAGGTCTGCACGGGTCCAAAAGTCTGAAACTCATCCATGAACCCTGAACCTGACCTGCATTGGCTAATTTTCCAAAAGCTAAATGAGACATCATATGAAAGAGACCTGCCTGATCCATGCAAAACCGAGGATAGCTGGTTTCACCTTAAAATGTGATTGAATCCTCCACCAATCCATCTATTTTTCTGCTGCTTATCCGGTGTTGGATCGCGGTGGCAGAAGGTCAGGCAACGTAGCCCAGATTTCCCTCTCCTTATTAACATTTTCTAGCTTCTGGTGGGGGGCTCGTGCAGGCCATACCAGGCCAGATAGAAATATATAATCTCCCCAGCATGTTCTGGGTTGAATCACTCAGACCTAAAAAGCAAGAGCAACACATGGCTTGTGTCAAAATATAAATCGATCTCATCTGATGATTTCAAAACAGCACATGAACGCAGCTTACAGCAGATCCACAGTGATCCACGAGAATGAACTCATTGGAACTGCCATGACTCTAGCCCTTTTGGGTCTCCGTAAAGGAGACAAGGAGACCCCTGGAGATCTCTAATGATGGTGCACTTGGGTTGTGTTGATTGGTTATTGTAGTGTTGAAGTCCAGCAGTAAAGCTATGACTTTTTTTCCGGCACTGGCAAGTGTAACAAAGGAAACCGGAGAGTAAGGAACATGTCAATCAATCAAAATCTGTACAAACCCTCGCAGTCCTAAGAAAAAGCTTTCATGAGGCACAGTAATTTATACCTGTGTGGGTGCACCATGGCTGTGCACAGCCTTCAAATTCAACATCACTGACAGGACCTTTGACAAGCTGCACATAACCAGTGGGTGAAGTAAAATACCTCTTGTACCGAATGTCACGCAACTGCTTATTATACTGCACCACGTTGCCCTCATTTCTCTTCCTACACCGATGAGAGTCCAGACCGAAGCCAGGCTTAGCTACGTGTTGCACCTGTTGGCCTACTGAACGGACATGGGTAAAATTAAAATTGATCTTTTATTATCTAACTGCTCGAAAGAAAACAAAAGGTGTGTTTCCCTGAAATGTCGAATTTTTCCTTGACTTTATTATTCATCTTTCACTCGCAGTTTGCATGGCGCAATGTAAAGCACTGCTTTAAGGGAAACTGGCTCGACCAATAACCACGAAGATTGTTGTTGTGAGAGTATTACTGGAGTGGCCCGGATATTGTGACAGACTGAGCCGAGAGTTCTTTCTGCCGAAGTATGACTAAAAAAGGGAAAAATAATATCCTAAAGTCACTCCCTATCTACTGTTTTATACAAATGCGGAGTTTGGATTTCGAGCTCTAATTAATTCTCACACAGGAACTGACATGTGAAGGAGCTGGTGCCGTGATCACTGCGCTTCTCTGTTACCTGTCACCATCGCACAGTGTACTGTGGTGTATTTCATAGATGCGTGTTACAGTCATGTGATCCTACACTTACACGCAACTGACACGGGAGGATGATTGACTGCTCACTATAGAGCAACACTTGCCTCCACCTGATGGCGCCGTATGCCTCTCAAATCCAAGCAGACGGATGCGACCTGACACCATGATGCTGTTGAATTTGCTTTGGCCTACTAATGGGTGTCTCTCTTATAGTGTCCACCCCATTAAATAGCAATAGCCAGGGTGGGCTGAATGAATAAATAATAATGTGCATAATGTGTGTTATGCAATAGAGTTCGACGTCACCACAAACCACGTCCTCCAAAATGACCATGAAGTTGAATCTTTCTTTCTTCTTCTGCAGAGGTTGTGTTGGACAGGTGTGACTTCCTGCGGCCGGAGTCGAGGCGCTTCAGTCAGCAGAGCTCAATTTTGTCGAATCAGTCTAAGACACTTTATCTCAGAGGTATAATTTAGCTTTTTTTCAGGGGTTTACACAGGACTTTCGGACTCATAACTCACATTCTCCTCCGAGGAAAGATTACAGCAGGGTCTTTCTCTTTGTACTTTTTCCTGGTCCAGATTACATCCCTGCACCCACGTGCCCTCTGTTCAACCTTGCCGACAATTTCTTGAAGGCAAAGGCAGCTATGTGCAGGCCACAACTAAGACTTCTTTAAATGAAATCTCATTTTTTGACCATTTAATTTGACAATCTTGAATTTAATTACCTTCATTTTCATTGTCCGTCCATGACTACCTCAGTTCCTGTTTTTTCTTTTATTAAATTACCATTTGAGAAAAAAGGTATTTCTAACTTTGTCTGCTGGCACCTCATTGTTGTTCTCATTAATCCTCTCAACAGTTGTTGAGACACTATGTCACTAAAAAACAGTTAGAGAGTTAAAGGTATATCCCCATAGGTGCTACTGAATCACAAAACAGTTATAATTCAGTCTTCCTACAGAGACAAACCTTTGCACATGCCACAATTACTGTATGAATTGAAGTCCAAGTAACAGAACAGCAGTCGCGAACAACGAGATATGTATTTTTATTTCAGTTTCTGAAACAGACAGGGGAACTTGGTGACACCTGAAACTTTGTGACACCTGAAACTTTGCGCTCGATGGCTTGCTGAAGTTTGTTGATGCCCTTTTGTATTGTCTAGTGCTGTTCAGAATATCCCTGTTCACGAAGAGGCAAAGCACTGTCCTATAAAAAGATATATTTTTATTCCATTTTCGTTGTTCAATGTTCCGCTGCATCGGGAGGTCAGACGTCAGAGTCAGCTGAAGGGGACGAAATGTGTTGCAGTTTGACAACTTGGAGCCTTTTAGTAAATAAAATATAAAGTTAAATGCAAAAGTATTCACAGCAAGACGGCAGTTCAGTTAAAGGACAATAATGGCATTTCTCTTACTGTTGGCCCATCTCATAGGCAAAGATGTTTCTGGCAATACTGGCACTGATTGGCCGGTTCGGACTCTGAATAGACGTGTTGTTGGACAGAGGATAGAGAAGACATAACATTTTACACAAACACACAGGAGTGGAATTCACCTTGTTTTCAAAATGTGTGAATTAACCAAGAAACCGTTGGTGGAAAAAGTTTCACAGAGTTTAACAGCTACTGGCTGTATCAGTACAAATGTGATATATATATTATATATATATATATATGTATATATATATACAATATGGAATTTATGGTTAATAGAAATTGATGGATGTTCGAGAGATGTCTGGTGGAGATTAGGGGGAAGTGGAGATGCAGATGGGAGCACAGTTGGCAGCAGAATGAAAGGCTAAGTTCCAGGAGGTTTGAGCATGAGTCTGTTCATTAAAAAAATATTTCCCATATTACTCAGCATGCCTCACAGCGCCCATTCGTGTCCCCCTGGCTGCACCCCATCGCCGGCTGTGCTGAGAGGGAACATTTTCCTGTCGAAATCACAGTTTGAGATGGACGACAGGGGAGGAGAGGTGTCATGGTGGACAACTGAGTAAGACAAAGATATCCGGGATCCTGTTCTAATCCAATTTTCTAATTTTCTGCAATCTAATTGAATTCCCGTGCTTCGTACTCACAGGCTGGCTGGAATGAAATTGCATTCAACAAATCTCCAGGGAAGATGATTAAAAATAAAAGCATTAAGATGAGGGTGTAGTGCATGTGCCATGTACAGTATTGAAGGAGTACTGTACACAGAGAAATAGGTTTTTCTTTTTAAAGAAATAAAAAGGCCTGAGTCAAACAGTGTGTTAGAGAAAGAGCGATCAGAGATAAACAGACGCAAGGACTGGCGGCCTTGTGTGGGTGGATGACCAACGATAAGGTTTCTCTTGATGTTTTCCTTTTTTCTTTTTTTAGGTTTAAGGGTACTTTCATGATCTGGAGGTCTCACAGGAGTTTTCTCACTACCGGCCCCCTTTTGCACTGAACACACTCGAACTCACTGGGTCAAAGCCCCGTTAGTGATGAAACCAAAAGAAAAAACATGACTTCTGGACCAAAGTGCCACCGTTGCCATAGCTATGAGCGAGGCAGGAGCAGCGGAAGACCTCCTGGAAGAAAAGGCGATACATAATGTCTCTTCACGCTCATCTGCAGCTGCGGCAGGTTACATACAGTATCCACTACATGCACATGCCCTGGCAGGACTTCTAAGATCACACTCTTTGGTGTGTTGCTATGGACAGTTGTTTCAGATGAATATTGTTAAATGTACTTACTTATTACTTATTGTTACATGTATCACTCTGGCCAAATGTTATTAAGCACTTAAGCAGAATGAGAAATACTTTATTGATCCTCTGGGGAAACTGGGTTTCCGTTACAGTTGCTCCAACCAAGAATAGAAACATATTTAGACTTGAAATTATAATGAATGATAATATCAAATATGAATACAAGTAGGTGAAAATATGTGTATGATACAGTATATACGGTTAAAGTGCTTAATGCACCAATAAACAGGTGTAGATGGTTGTGATAAAAAAGATAATTGTGATGAATTGATACATGAATGAATAAATAAAACAGTTGTTAGCTGCATGGGGCTACTGGAAAAGTTATTTGTTTTGCAGGTATAATGGTATTATTTGTTATGGTCGTAAACCCAATTAATGGACAAATGAATTATGACACATTAAGACAACTCTATAAAAAGTTAAGGGATCATCATTTGTTACAGACAAGAGTTTGTTGGAGATTTCATGGAAATCCCCCTAATAACCTAAAAGTAAATGGCTGACTGACCAACACTGACGTGCCTGTAGTTACGCTCTCATATTTTTGAAAAACTTATAGCAAAATAATAAACAAACTTTGGCCCTGGAGGAGGGAGGTGAAGGCGTTAGCAGCCGGTGAAAAGAGGGAAACAATGTCAGTTTGTGTTTCAGCAGTAGCGTTACACTAGGGGTTATATTTTTGGATTTTGGTCCTGACTTTCTGACACTAATCAGAATTTTGATGCAGCCCTTCACCTCCAGCAAAAACATAACAAAATATAAAAGTTCCTGAAGAGAGTCGAGCCTACAACGTGTGTCTTTTGTGTGTCTTCGGTGTCTTTTGCAATCAATCGCGACCACTGCGTGTGAAGAAATGTCTATTTTTTTCTTCCCGTCATCTATCATGGATTTTGACTGAATGATGTGACAGTGTGGTCGCTGACTGTTGCTGCAAAAGAAAGAAACCCTCGGCCGCAGATTGTGACGGACTCTGACGGACATGACATGACATGACACTCTGTTTGATGGTTCATATTTTAGTTCTTTCTTCTTTAACTCTATTCTGCTCCGCTGGAGACACAGTGTTTCAACAAGAACTGTCACTGTGTCTGTCTGATCGGCAGAAAAAAAAAAAGAGAAACACAATATCCCCAGAAATCCACTGTGCTTCACTACTACACATTACACAGTATGTCAGTTTTAATTCACAATTTTAATTCTCCTAATACATGTTTTTGTCATCTAATTTATAATTATCAAATTGACACATCAGTGAACTTTTTGCATTTTTTGTCTTTATTGGATTAAAGAGTCGAACGTTATATCTTCATTACGCCTTCAGGCTCCAATGACGTGAATCGGCCATGCTCTTAATGTGATTAGGGTTTTACACAAACTGAATTTGCCCTCAATCAAAATTTCTGTTGCAAACGGGAATAACAGATTGTAGTCCAATCGGATTACCGTGACAAAGAAAGTGGAAAGTGAGGATACAGAAATGTGCAGTCATAGAGGGAAGTAGATACTGTACATACGCAGTTACCGAGCCCGGACCGGTCAGATCATGTCTGTTGAAGGCTGCGTGCCGACCTGGCTTCGGTGTGAGGCACGGATGAAAAACCCATCGAGGCGATTGTCAAACTTTTTCTGGGGGGTCAGATCGAGCAATTTCTCTTCCTGTGTACAGAAAATACAGCAAACCAGACACACTGACACCAACAGAATCACATTTTGACCGATGAAGAAAAAAACAAGTACATTAATGATCAAACATTTTTTTTATAAATTAAAAAAACACGCATAGAGCCAGTGTGTAGGTGAATAACAGACAACTGCTCATATTTATTCAGGATGTAAGCCATATCCCCCGCCAGCATGACCTGTCAGTGATGCTGAGAGATGTCATGCGTGAATAGAGTAACAACAACATCCGTGTCCACTTCAGTCTTCTCCCACTTGGTTTGGAAACATTTCTGTTACCTGCATTTGAGTTTTGACCGGACTTGGGCTGTTCTTTTACTTCCCCTTCTGTTGTACCACTGCAATGGCCAACAAATAGTTATAATAATTGCAATTGCAATATGAAATGAAGGACCAATTTTTATTTTTTTATTTAATTTGTATTTGCCATGGTTGAAGATATATTCTATCTCAGTGGGACCTTCCTGGTTAAATAAAGGATTTATTTAAAAAATAAAACCTAATGAAAAATCATTGATGTTGATTTGGGTATTATTCATCAACACTGAACATTTTCCACTCATGTAGCAGTCTTGAAATGTCTTTACTTCAAGGCAACCATTGGTTTCTATCCAGTGTAAAAATGTAAAAAAATTACTGTTTAGTTCAATATGTAAACATTGTTTGTTTTATTTTTGTTATAGTTTTTTGTATTTTTTACTATTGCAGTATAATGCCAGAAAAATACACTTGGTTATTAGTCATGCGCATTCACGAAGACAACCAGATGTGTCGTGAGCGTAACTGTTCACGTACTCACTGTGAACTGCGCGTCTTCTACGAGTATTCCACTAGGGGGCACACCACAGAACTCCGACCCTGATACAACTTCTGGATAACGAGTACTTACGCTACGTCCTCACATTGACGAGACTCACTGATGAGCCTGATTCCAAACAGAATCAAACCCAGAAGAAAGACACTATGAAAACACAATTATTGTGAAAATGCTACATTGCATAACAGTGTTGACATAGCCTGCAATAATCTCTCTGCAACACGGATAAAAATGCAATAAGCATCATCTGTGAACAGCCCAGACAGATACAGAGATACTCTTTTAATGGAAAATAGCACATTCTGCTATGCTGTTATAATAATTGGCTTAGATTTCATGGCTCTGTTCCTCTTCTGCTGCCTCACTTCTGCATCACTTATCTCCCCCCCCCCCCCTGTTATCCATCTTCCTCTCCTCCACCTCACCTGAAGAAGCCCTTCATCGCTCTGGCAATCGCATAGTGTTTTCATTATTGCCTGCCTCCTCTCCCTCTGTCACCTGGCTAAAGACAGATGCCGGGATGAGCAACAGGAGACAGAGGAAGCCACCGCAGTATCACATCTCCTCATCTCAATGGCGTTTAGTTCAGCAGCATCGTGCCCCTGATTACTTTTTCCATTCCTCACTCCGCTGCATAATAGCTTATCCACCTATCTCTCTGTTGACTCCTCCAGGGCAAAGGCCCACATTTCGTCAGTGCATGTTTTGTTGTTGTTTCTTCACTTCAGTTTTGCCTAAGACAAGTTTTTGCCACTCATCAGGATGGAGATTTGGCATCCACGTTCATTGTATGCACACACATTGGCATCCTTTCTCTGCTACAGGTGCAGAGGAGACTCGTGGGAGAGGGCAAAACCTGGAAATGTGTGTGAGAGAGCTTGAGTGTTTCACACACACACACACACACACACACACACACACACACACACACACACACACACACACACACACACACACACACAGTTTTGATGGTAAGGGGCTAGGGAATGCAAAATGGCAATGACAGACCTCCCAGTCTGTGTGTGTGTGTGTGTGTGTGTGTGTGTGTGTGTGTGTGTGTGTGTGTGTGTGTGTGTGTGTGTGTGTGTGTGTGTGTGTGTGTGTGTGTGTGTGTGTGTGTGTGTGTGTGTGTGTGTGTGTGTGTGTGTGTGTGTGTGTGTGTGTGTGTGTGTGTGTCTGAATCTGTGTTGTCTAAAATCTGTTTGAGGATGTCACAGGTGAAGATACAAAGACAATAGCGGAGGGGAGGGGGGGAAGAGAGGAAACGAGGGATAGAGGGTCTATTTGTGTGATTGAGAGATTTAAAGAAAGAGAGGCAGACACCAGAAGAGAACAAGAGAGAGATGGAGGAAAAAGACACACACTAAGTAAGAATATGCATGTTTTCCATTAGATGATTTATTCATGAGTAGTTGAAATATGCAGTTATTTATAAACTGCCTGTATATCACTGCTCTCGACAGAAGTGTTGCTCCGTGTCCATGGATGAGGTACACAATGTAAAAAGGAACATGAATCAACCGCCGTTCGCTCAAATGATGCCACAGTAAACCACAGGTTATCTGTGACCCAATAGCAGTGTGGAAGTAGGAAAAGCAATTTATTTTTATTTTGTGTGTCATGGCAGCTGCTGAGTTCCTTGCCATGTGTTTCTCTCCAGATTTTGACCCCAGTCTTGGGGCTGATGACAGGTATTGCCCCCCCCCTCTCCCAGGACTTTCCAGTTGCCAAGGAGGTCAGCCATTCCAAGCTGTTTCCTCCCAACCATCACCGCTGCAGTAACTGACAGAAACACTGTAAGCTGACCCAGCTTCAGCCCGGCGCATGTTTTATTTATGGATGCGGTACTGTGCATCATCTACGACTTATCTCTGTCTGGATCCTCACGCTTGAGCTGCGGAGAGACTCATGCACCACCCAGACAGATACTGTGTGACCATGACGTGGAAGTGAGCTGTTTGATTTTTCCTTAATGTCACCTTTCAATCCCTCGGGTTACCTCTACACCCAGCAGGGCGTAGCCAATTTGCATTTACGTATCATCAGGAAGGAATGAAGGGGAGGGAGGAACTAAAGGCAGGTTTTTAGGGAGTGGGCATCTGGGGGTACACTTGTGTGTGAATGTATAATTGGTGGAGTGACCTCTGAACACAGAACAGTGCAGCTGGCTTCAATATGTCGAGGTGATGGACTCTGTCCTCCTCTGAGCTCATGCTCACCCTCATCGCTGTGTCTTCTCTTAATCTCTCTTTAATGTCTTATTTCTCCGTTTCTTACTGCACCTTCTCTCCCGCCGCCTCACGTCGACGCGGTCAAATCCAGTTGCCCCTCAGTCTTTTTACTGTGTATAAGACAAAGCATGTCAAATAAGAAGGGTTTTCATGAGCAGCGGTTCGCACGCGGGACGTGAGCTTCAGGACTCCATCTCCTCCGTCTCCTGGGCCCCTCACACTGAAAGTGTGAGCGCTCACGCCACTTTTAAAGCACTTTGGAATAATGCATTCACCCGGTGCCGTGTTAAGATATAATTTGCCATACCCATTAAGCAGCGTGAACGAATCTCTGACTCTAACCCTTCTCACCGTCTCTTTAACACCTGCACCTCCGCATGTGTGAATTGTCGCATTGCCTCCATTTTCTTCCCCCTGTGTCACGTGTAAAGTAAGAAGGGCGTCACAGACGAGATGGGTCCAAAGTGTTGTCTTCACAGGGAGCCAATTTACTCCCATCATGAAAGGCTCGCCCTCTTTATTTTTTGCTTCAAAAAGTGTTTCTGTTGCCTTCCACAACAGACCAAGAGGCTGTCAAAAGTGTCCTTTGAAACCAACACTCCCCAAATAGCAGCATTTTACCGTCGGAACATAGCGCAACAATTTATGTGAAGAGATGGGCAGAGTTTCACCCAGAACTAAACAGAGCGATTTATCTGCTTTTGGGGTCAGTTCTATGGGTTTTACAGTGCAATTGAAACCGCTGGGGGGTCGTCCTGAGGGGCTACGGCGTGATGAAGCTCCACCACAGGGGACAGCGCAGGGGTTCACAACAGAGGCCGACATGCATCATTCTTCATTTTTTATTTGTTATGCGTCTGCCAGGCAATAACGGTGTGTGTGTGTGTGTGTGTGTGTGTGTGTGTGTGTGTGTGTGTGTGTGTGTGTGTGTGTGTGTGTGTGTGTGTGTGTGTGTGTGTGTGTGTGTGTGTGTGTGTGTGTGTGTGTGTGTGTGTGTGTGTGTGTGTGTGTGTTTGTGTGTGATGGGGATAGAGGGCAGCAGGTTACATATGGTGGCGATCACAGGAAGCGGGACCCCCAGCTTCCTCCTCATTGACCTTTAACAGAACTGCACAGACACTCAGTGACTCTCTCTCTCTCCCTCTCTCTCCTTTACAATGTAATATGTTTCTCCTATATATTTTAATTTACATATTCATGGCCACTTTTGTTTTTTAGCTTTAATTATTTTTTTTGGGGGGGCTGCCCCAATTAATTAATTAACAAATCAATTAGTTAATTCCAAGAAGATTCATTTGCAACCATATTGACAATCCATTCATTATATGAGTAAATTAATGAAGTGCATAACTGCCAGAATTTTTAATGGTTTCAGCTCTTACAGTAAAATATCAGAATTTGCTGCTGTCTGTCATCGCACATTACAGTAAATCGAATATATTTCATTGGGCTCTAGTATAAAAGTGTGAGACCAATATATATTTTTATCATGCGGAGTCTTGGTACGTAATAAATAAAGGATTATGGAATGTGTCATAGTGCATATCAACAGTGTGGCTCTCATTTTAATGCTTATGTCTTGCTTTGTCTTCCTTTCTATGTAAAACTCAGACTTAATGCTCTGTTCCCATGGTTGTGGTTTGCAAAATGATCTTTAAAGTATTGATTCATCATTCTAAACCTAACCCTAAAGTGATTAGATACTTTAGGATCACAGCAGCATCGTCTCGGTTATTCTTGGTTCCTTTTCTTTCTCTCTGTCCGTGATCCCCATACACACAGACACAAATCCATTTTTTTGGTTTCTGGCCCCTTAAATGCCGAAGACCCACTGTGCATTTAATTCACCGCTTCAGGGAATTCTTCTGTGAGTGTCTTTAATGGTCATCACTTCCCCGGGCTCTTCTTTTTCTCTTTACTTTTTCATCAATGTCAGGCTTGTCTGTAATTACCCTCAAGAAACAGACCAAAGAAGCCCTTCAGCACCTTCCTGCCTACGTGCCTACATTCCCCCCCCCTCCCCCCCAAAAAAAGAGCCCATTGTGGATTTCATCCTTCCCTGAAAGCCAAACATTTGGTAATGCAATCACATCTCTCTAGTGTTGCTGCAAAAATTGTTGTTGTTTGAACGGCAGACTTTTTTTTTCTTTTAACGCAGCAAGGATGTCAGCCAACTGTCAGATTGTTACCTTGTTGTCCTTTAATATCGTCCTCCTCACTCATCAGCCCAACTCCTGTCAGAAATTGTAATTTAATGCTGAATCGTACAATGAGCCGTGGCATGTTTTAGCTGACTGCAAAGTAAAGACACCTTGGTGCTGTCCTAGAGTCACCGTGTGTGTGTGTGTGTGTGTGTGTGTGTGTGTGTGTGTGTGTGTGTGTGTGTGTGTGTGTGTGTGTGTGTGTGTGTGTGTGTGTGTGTGTGTGTGTGTGTGTGTGTGTGTGTGTGTGTGTGTGTGTGTGTGTGTGTAATATGCAAGAGCGAGAGCAGCAGTGTCCATGTTTCAGTTTTAATGTCATCATCATCGGCAAGGTCAGGGGACGGAGGCATGCGGGCCATGTTCCACAGCGAGCTGTGACATGAGGAGGACAAAGCCGTAAAGTACCTTTGATGTGTTTTACCATAACTTTGCTCCAGGCTCTCCAGCACTAAAGGGGCACGATGGGATAATAGCTCCTCTTGGGCCTATCATTTTAAATTTCACGTCTAACCTTTGGAGTACTGACTGAAAAAATACACTGCGTTTTTCTCATCTGGTGATTGATGGGAAGTTGTATGATTTAGGCCACAGCTAAACACCCATGGGAATCGATTACAGCCACATGAATGAGTCCTATATTTCAGCTCTGCTGTAAGAACTTTTCACATAACTGCTGCATCCAATCTTTTCAGTCAGCCGGCAAATGTCACTGTACTTTTAAGAAAATATTAATATTATTATTATTTAAAATATGCTCTACAACAATGACCTTGAGGTGTTGTCTAAGGCTTCTTTGACCCAGAATATTTGAATAACCTCGGCAGCCGTGAGATCTTAAGGTTTTGAGCGAGCCATGCCTTTCTAACCAATCAGAGAGGACCAAAGTGACAGGTAGGAGCACAAGGCCGTCAATCAAGGCATGAACTTGCTTCTATTCAACTGCTCCTCTCGATAGAGACTTCAAGTTATACCACCCAGCCTCAAACTACAAACAAGTTGATTTATGCTATTTCCACTACGAACCTTTAATCCATAGTGGTTTTGAATTTGTGAAACTTACCCAGAGTCAAGAAAAGGGACGATTTGTTTCTGTGACATCATCTCACTGTAAAGTGTACGGGCCGAGTGGGAGTTAAAATATGCATGCGCAGTCGGCTGCACAACCCAGAAGCTAGAAACCTTTTTGGGCTAATGTGATGAAGAGGTTTATTCAGGTGACTGGTTGCCATCTTTGAGTGTGGTATCCAGTTCTTATTGGGGCGTCCTAATCCGTAAGGGAAACCTGATTTGTTTGACGCATTTGCTGTAAAGATTTAATCAGATGGTTTGGGAAACCGTTATTGTTGTATGCACATGCAAAGAACAAACGGAGATTCTAGTACGGATCAGGCAATGACACTTTGCAGGGGGCGGGAGGAGCCTTGGGCCTGGTTGTGGCGCAAATGCCTGGATCATCTACCATATGGGGCCTTCAATAGTAGTTTTGCATAATAATCAAATCTCCCAGCTCGGCCAGCTGTAATCAACCGACGCTGCTTTTGGTCTCTTTTGCTTTCACACATCAAAAGAACCATGTTTGAATGATGGATTTCACACCAAGCTGAATAAACCAACAAACAAACAAAAAATGGGTAAATGTGCAAGAAGAATAGCTTCAATGTGAATGCACTCTTACTGACCTTGATTTGAAAATGGAAAAGGTCCTTTCTCAAAGCACCACACAAAGTGTAGCAATGTCATTCATTTATTTGAAAAAAAGACAACACATGTTCAGCCCTAAGCCCAAACTTTACCCAAACACTCTGAAATTTATATTCCCTCAATAAACACAGAAGGGGAAAAAAATATTTGGACGCTTGGCCAACCAGTGTCACACCAAATTTGAGTTAAGCTTTATTCCATTCCATTTTTTGGGGTTAGATAACAGTGCTAACATCTAAAGCCAGATGATGTCGAAATCCATCAATTTCCCAGTTGCCTCTGTGCAGACTTAACCAGTCACTCATATCATCCATGGAAAGCCTGATCTTCCTCCGATTGGATCAGTCAACATTTATCTTTGTTCAGTCAATAACTTCCTTCATGCTGTGGACCAATGTCAGGAGAGGAACAACCCCTCTCTGGCAAGAAGGATTTGATTTGCATGTTAGACGCGATTATTTCTGTATTATGAAAAGGATTGAGGCACATTCTTTCATGTTATCGCTTATCATTCTATATTTCCATCATGATGTGCTCATCTAGAAATTTCTCAACCTTTTAGTGGGGGTTTTATTGGTTTCCAACGGAAAATTCTCAGCCCTCAGACCATGCCATTGTAAGGTAGGAAAATATTTAAATTGAGTTCCACTGTGATATTATTTATATGCCATATGCATTTCCATAATGTGGTTAAAATTCAAGCACTCAGTCAATGACTATGTATGTGTTATATCATTCACATATATAGAGTGTATTCAATTATGCATTTAAAACTCTCTGTCTGGCTTTTTCTTTCTGGAATCCAGCTGTTTAAAACAAAAGGGAACATCAAAAATGTCCTAGTACACTCCTGAGGCGACAGATTCTAATTCAAATTGAAACCCACCGAGATAGCAGGAAGACGATCCCACCCTTGACATAGTTTCTTTGAAAAAAAAAAAAGCATGTCTAAAAAGAAGGATGCGGCTTCTCTTTCCCCTCTGACAGCGCCAACTTGACCAACATTGTGGTTGTTTTCAATTAATGGAAAGCAAAAAAATAGATGATGCCACAACTCATAGCGGATCTTTGAGGACTGTCTGTCCTATTCTGAATATGTGAGAAAGACAAAAAGTATTTATCTGCTTGGATTAACACATCCCACTCAACTGGCCTGAAATAAGGAAAATAAAGGCTGTGGGTTTATATAGGTTAACTCTCAACTATTCTGATGTACAGACGCAATAAAGTGGTTGTGAAATTTCAATGTGTCAAGATTTCCTAACACTGGGCCTGTTTTGGCAAATTTGCAACATTCGGGGTCTGTGGTATTTTGCGACGAGATCATTTCTCCTCCCTCGTATCAATTTGTCAGGTCTTGTAAGCACACGCAGGCTTTTGGTGGATTTTCATACGAAAAAAAATTGTATGAGGTTGGAAACTGCTGTCATACTGTACCTTCAGTTGAAGTAGCCTTTCTTCTCTTGTCTTTCCTTCTTCATGTGTGACAGAGCCATGAGGGTCTTTTTGACAATGTGGGGGTATCACTGCCATCACAAAGAGCAAGATGAACCTCTGCCTTATCAGATAGTTTGTTTTTTTCACTTTTAAAACCACTGTAAGCTCTTATCTCCAGTCTCTCATGTAGAATTAGTGTGATAAGCCATCTGTCCCTCATATTGTTTGATGTGCTTTTACCAAATCCTCTGCTTCGCAGAACATCAACAAACTCTCAGCCTCGTTTTTGTAATGGTACTTATTGGTTTGGGCTTAAAGGTCAGAGGATAACAGTTTTCTTTCTTCGTCACCAAGAAAATAGTCAATCTGTTGAAACTGCTTGTATTGCCAGTCCACTGCCATCGGAGCACCCGACCTTCCCACTGTGTCCCGGCACTCCTTCAGCCCGGGGAGGGGTTGGGGGGGGGGGGGGGGATGATGAGCTGTTAACCTTTACTGTGATGGAAATGAAATGGCTCATATCTATCACTCAGAAGTACAGTTCTCCAGCCTCACACGTTCACTTGGGACCATTTGACAAATGGATAAATAGACGGAGAGATGAGTGGACGGGCAGATGGAGTGTTTGCTTGACTCCATACAGATTGTTCAGAGGTGGACGACAATGGGTGTAATGTAAAGTTGAAGAAACAAGAGAGTTGTGCAGACCATTGGCCTAACTACTATATTAACATGATGATGATGTAGTTGCAGTTTGGTCAATTCATGTTTTGTTTTGCAAATGGTGCCTAAATGCTGGATTGTGTAAATTGAGTCAATGAACTGCAATTTGACAGGTCAAACTCTTAATGCACTATTTATAATAAATGGAAATAATTATGTCATAGGGAATTAACAACGACTTTCTACCGAGTGTAAATGTAACTCAATTTGGCCTCTTTTCGTTGTGTTTAAAGCATTCATCTGTCTAAAAACTTTGCTTTCAGTGTGAACAGCCTTATATTGGAAGAAACTTCTCACTCCAACAATAATTATGTGAGGCAACCAAATACAGTATGTCTCCCTTTATGCAAAAATTGTTCAATTATATTAAATTATCATAGTCTTGTCTTATCAGAATCAGTCACAGACATTCTAACATCAGTTAATATGCCACTTATGAATTGAATTTTAGCATAACTTTTTTTTTCGTGGTCAAATGAATTTTCTCACATTTAAATCCCTCGTCCAGCGGGTCACTGCGTCACGTCCTCTGTTAGAAGAAAAGGTCTTTCTGTTCATCATGTGACTGCAGCTTTTCTATTTTATCTCCATCCAGAAGCTTCTCCTGCATGCATGCCTTCAATGTGAAATGCTGGCCATCTATTCCCTCCTCACAGAGCTCATTTAAAACACCAGCCTCTGCAATAATACCCTCTGCATTATTTAATGTGTGTGTGTGTGTGTGTGTGTGTGTGTGTGTGTGTGTGTGTGTGTGTGTGTGTGTGTGTGTGTGTGTGTGTGTGTGTGTGTGTGTGTGTGTGTGTGTGTGTGTGTGTGTGTGTGTGTGTGTGTGTGTGTGTGTGAGTGAGAGAGTGTGTGTGTGTGTGATTTCATCTGCCTGTTCCCCACAGTAAGACTGGAGGTATAAGCCCATATATTAGCCACGCGACAGACCTCTGAAGCTTCCTCATAAATACTATCTGTACACTGTGGCCTCTGCTCCCAAAACACACACATGGACACACACATCCACACGCTGATGCTGCCGCCCCGGCACTCTAAGGTTTCCCCTTCATGCAATATTGATGCAAACTGACAGCCTTAAGCACAGCGAGCCGACTCAAGGAGCAACCCAAAACTCTTTCTTCTGCTCGCACCGACATCCAAGTTTATCTCCTTTTTCCTCTGATGAGAGTTATGTATTTGGAAGACGATTGTTTCCTGATTTTTTTTTTGACCGCACACGCCCTGTCCTCTCCTGAGGGTAAGGTGCGAGAGTCACCAAACAATGATACCACCTGGAACCGCCAGGGGCATGAAAATTGTCTTTTGCCTTTTCAAGATGAGATACATCAGATCAAATAGAACTTTCCTTCCACAGATTATTTTAGAAAAATCTGAAGATGATGTTTCCAGTAAATAATATTTTTGTTTCACATTTACAGCATGTGGGGGGGGGTTCCAGCTGTTCTCAGAGCTCCTGGGGGCTGACAGTGTTTGCCCAATGACACACTTTTTGCAGCTTAACAGTATCATTTTTCATTTCTGGTAAAATTGTAATGCTGTGAATAATTTTCCTGCAAAGAGTGACTGCGCTGTGCCATCTGTCCCCTGTCAGAAAAGCTGTGACTTATGGATGGAAAAAAAAAAACGCAGAGAAACAAAGAGCCAAGAATCGGTTTATTGGGTATTAAAATCTGATAAACAGAGGTAATACATTCTTATATGCGAATTTGTGTACTTATATTTTGGTAATGTGTCATTACTAAACCCATTAAATGAGAATCCAAATCTCTCTGGCCTTCGCTATATTGTCATTGATCGAACACAACTAATATTCCTGCAGATTGATCTATTAATAATTATGCTGCTGCGGGGGGTGTGGGTATAAACCTGAGTATAAACAAACAGAAACACCTCAGGGATTCACGAGATAACACCATGATTCAATATCTGTAGCCGTAATAGATCATCATTCATGCCAGCCATCAGAAGGACCCCACCCACTGTGTGTGTGTGTGTGTGTGTGTGTGTGTGTGTGTGTGTGTGTGTGTGTGTGTGTGCGCGTGCGTGCGTGCGTGCGTGCGTCTTTGTCCAACTGGGCTTAAATAAATGCAAGTCTTCCCAGCTGCTCAATCTGTAAAGACGCAAACTATGTTTATGTGTGTACATGACGTACGTTTTGTGTGTTTTTTGGGTGTATGTATGACGTCTGTGTGTGGGAGTGTGTATTCTCTCCAATGCTTCTCTGACTTGTAAGCAGCACATAAAGGCAGGAGAGCACAGGACAACCGCAGTGGAATAATAACCATAGAAATCAATAAACTCATCTGAAAACAGTGTATGTGCAACACGTCGCTCCGATTTGTCGAGGGTTTCTTACCACAGATATTTATAGGAACGATGGGAGCAGCTCATTGACGTTACCCGAAACTGTTCTTCTCATTTCATCTTATGATCTTTTACGTTCGTCATATAAACGCTGACAAATATTATTTCATCTTCAATCTTTTCTTTTCATTCATTCTGTTCTTTTCCGACGGAGATATTTGCGTCTCGTCGTCTCCATGTCCTATTTCTCTCTCTTCACAGAAGCACGCGGCTCGTGACCCGCAGACAACCCAGCAAACTTTGAATTTGGTGTCGCCAAGCCAGCAACAATAAAAAGTGATGCACAAACTCGTATAAAGCACAGGTACATATAAAAAAAAACTAAAAACGAGCCGTCGTCTGTGAAACCTTTGTAATTGTGCGAAGACTGTGAAATGGTTCCCTCATCTGGGCTGAACTCGGTGCCCCCTGCGTCTTCCTGATCATCAGATAATGAGTTCCTGCAGACGCGTCTTTCCCTTGCTGTTGGTGACCCCGACTCTTTCCATCTGTTCCCTCTGCAGACGGAACTTGAGTTGGCAGAGTAGTGAACTTCTGTGCTATTGATTTTGGCCTCATTTCTCTGTCTCCTGCTTTTCTTGTTTTACTTTCTACTTTTTCCTCCTGTGCTGGTGAGATGACTGAGAGTTTGTAAAGGCAACAGTCCGCGCCTCGTTCCTTCACACTACCCTAACCAGACGGCGGAAAATACTGTATACTGTATGTTCATATTGACCCAGACTTGTTCTAGCCACCTGCTCTCCTCCCTGTTTTCCCAGATGACGCAAAGTTTCCTGAAGCAGCGCAATGCGCGCGTGACCTGGCTGTAAGCGGGTGAATTTCGTTCAATCCCGCTATATCTGCAGAGTTTTGGATCCAGTAATGTTGCTACCGTACTTTTTGTTCCCAGAATCTCACAGGGTCCTGAGTTTGCAAATTGGGTTCTCCAATGGCAGTTGGGCTCCGGCCCTCAGCCACATGGTCAGGGAAACAGGAGGAACCAGAGTATTAACAGGTAAAGGAGCACGTGAGCTCTGCAGAGTGAGTCTCACGTGGTCACACACACACACACATGCGCTCTGTAAAACCATTTATCCTTAGTCACAGCCCCTGGAGAATAACACTGCATCCTGCAGCGTTTACCATTCGGTTGGCGCTATACTCGGATAACGGGTGCAATCGACCACACCGCGCTGCAGTAATTCCCTTGACACCGCAGTCTACTGTTTTATCGCAGGTCACCGCTCTGTACACAGCACATCAAATGCTCGGATATCCAGTGAGAAGTACCGTGACATGAATACACACTCCAACCTGCACATTTCACACACAGGGACTTTCTCTTGTCCCTCTGTCTGCCTTCCTCTTTCACACACACACACACACACACGCACACACACACACACACACACACACACACACACACACACACACACACACACACAAATCAAGCAAGAATGATGAGCTGTTAACCTTTACTGTGATGGAAGCAACACTTTACATTTATTATTAAAAAAGCAGGAAGGCCCTGGTTGGTTCGAACCTTCTTGCCGGGGGCGACAGCTCTTACCACTACAACACCGCGCCGCCCCTAGCTTTTTCTTTTTTTTTTATCAAAGGCACATATCTAAGTGTACGTATTAAGCATACTACTGTCAAATATGAAAAAAAATATTTACATCTTCTATTGATTCAAGTTGTGGGTAGTGAACACTGTTCTTCGTTTTTTTTTTTTCCATTTATCTGAGACATTACGGTTTAAAAAAAAAAAAAATTCAAATGAAATGAAAATGTAGGAAATGAAACAACAAACTATGAATAGTTCGGCTGAACGGCAGAAAAACAACAACAGTGAGGACGCGTCACCTGAGATCAGGTCGTCACCGTGCCGCTCTGTTCGATGCATATTTATATTGATACGTCTCATGTTGTATTGGTTCCGAAAAGGGCCGATTGGAGTGGGTTTCAACCCCGCAGGACTTCCTTCTCTCTTTGCCTCTCGCTCATTGTGCGGCTCTGTTGGTCCCCGTCACTCATCCTCACTCAATCTGGTCTTGCGTTCCGTCTTTCTCTCTCATTAAAGGCCCCTTCCCATCCAACACAATAATCCACACAAACACTTATTTCTATTCATGAGTTTGTCTTCCGCTCACCGTAGTTGCAACCGTGCAAATGTCAACACTGTGATTGGTGTCCCATGAAGCGGTTTTCACACCTGCGAACAAAAGACACATCCATATTTACCAGGCTCCGCGTTCGTCGGGGCTCCAGGCTGCCGTCCAAGGGTGCGTTATTGTGAGCATTCACGCTTTCTGTCACCTTGAATAGAATTACCTTTATTGAAAAGACCCGGGAACCGTCTCCGTTCCGGTGGGTGTGCCATTGTGCACCCGACACATTCTCACCTCCATTATCTTCGTATGAGCGGTATATGTCTAAAAAAAGTATTTGTTTGCATTCATGAAGCATGATCATTCACTGAATGGATATAGGAGTGCCCTTATTTATTCATAATCATTAACAAATTAATATTCACTCATGCTTTCCATTTGGTATTGACTTTTTATCCATGGACAAAGCAAAATTGGTGTTTTCTGTGTTTGCCCAGGAAACGCGCACAAATATTAACACGAAACCTTCAGAACAGATTGAAGATGCTCTGTTTCTTCCAGCAGACGTTCGATCCAGTTGACATTGTTGTGTCGTTTGTGCAACTGTTGCTTGATGTGTGTAACGCACATAATCCCGTACATTGAATTAACGCAATGGATTTCCACCATTTCATGAGTCATCGACAGTATTTTCTGCGCCAGACAAACAGCAGGCCAGCATGAAGTAGTAAAGGAGTATACAGTTGAGTATTGGCAGTACTGGCACCACTACTCTCTCCCCAGACCCACCGCTGGGAGGCGAAGCGCTGACTGGCCATTTCCCACCCGTCTCCGCTAATTGGTCAGGGAATACCAGGCTTTGTAGCTCTGTCCTTTTTAGCGGGGCAAAAGAAAAACCTAACCTGGAGCGTTGCTGCTTGTGCCTTGGCCCTAGTTTCTGACATGTGTTGCTAAGCTTGACTGCCTTCCATCAAAAAACACAGGGGAGATCTCCTGGGTGCTTCACACTCACCGGGGAGATATTTTCACCTCTCGGAGCTTTCGGAGACGAGGAGGAACAAGAGCAGTCAGAGCATCCTCTTCCTCTGTTGTCTGAGTCTTCCTGTCATCTGTGTGCAGATGGAGGGGAAAGTGCTCTGTATTGGCTTTTGTCTGCGCAAACCCTTTTGACTGAAACCGGGACTGGAGCAGTTGTATAAACACATGAAAAAATGTGCAACTGGTTCAGTGTCATGCAGTTGGATTTGTCTTTTCTTTTTTGCCAGTGTCAAATGCTGGCCTCTGACAACTGACTGTCTTTCTAAAAGTGGTTTTCGTCATTTCTGGTCGACAATACTGATTGATCTGTCGGTGGACATTGAAATGTCAAAGGTCTTCTTAAAATGAAGTATTTATTAGCATCAAACCGATTTCAGCCTGTGTAGTAAAGTCTTAGACATTTTGATTCTGTAAAATAACATGAAAATATAAGATTTAATCGGAGCAGTAACAAATGAGTGGACATACTTAAATATACCATATTTATGGAGCACCAGCATATATCTAATGTGTTTGCCTTTTTGTATTTTTAAGTCCCATAATAATAAACTTAGAGTCCTGATGTCGTTAATATTAGAGATAGAGATAACTGTAGTACTCTGCGAAAATATGGATTTTCAATAAGGCAATCAATGGTAAATGGTGAATGGGCTGTATTTATATAGCGCTTTTGTAGTCATATAGACCACACAAAGCGCTTTACAGGAAAGTCACACACACACACACACACACACCTAAGACAAATATTTTTCCAATGCTAAACTGTATGGTCCAATATACAGTAAGAGCCTCTATACACAACAACAACGTTGGAAAATTGCAATATCAATACACCATGAAGTTTGTTCAGAGCTCACGCAACCTTAACCTTAAACACATCAATAGTAGAAAGGATGCAAGATGTGATGGTGATATATATAGAGAATGAAATTTTGATATGTGTGTGTGAACATAGTGTCCATAAACATTTCCCATTGTTTTTCTGACTGATAAAAAACAACTAGAAAACATACAATGATAATTTGTAATAAATCTAATACATAAAGGTACATTAGGACTCTGGATGATAGCTGAGCATAGTTAAAAACCACTCAGTATTTTGCAATATAGTATTTCCACTGTCTGCCTCAAGTTTTTTACTGTAATTTCAATAATCCTATTTACACCAAGTATTGACATGCAAAATGTAAATGCAAGCTGTGAATGCATGCCAGACATTGTATTCAGAATGCTGTCATGATGCATGCTGAATCAAAATAATGACAACTACATTAATAAAAGATGTAAATGGAAAGGCTTATGATTGGATCTCATTATGTGGACAACATATCTGGATACAAATTGCATGTTAATACTCTTTAAGTTGCAATCTTTTTTATGAGGATTTGAACTCTAAAAGTTTCAATGAGCAGGTAATTTAAGGTTCGAAATGAATCTTTCCTGCTCTAAAATGCTTAATTTGCTGCTTGTGGCAATTTATGTACAGACTAAGTAAAACGCATGTTTGCCTTTTTTTTTGTCTGTGCAGGAAATGAATTGTCCATCTCTTTTAGAAACTTTTTTATTAACATTTATTGTCAAACAAATGGCACATTAATTATGGGGAAGACTTGCGTTCAATGGAGTCTGTGTTGTACGTGATACAGGTGCAGATTTTAATTAGAAGTTTTGATCATCAGAGAGTCTCTCATTGCCTGAGTATGACAACGGTTGAGTAAGCCGCTGCAATCAACAACATTTCTCCCGCACTCGCACAAACACTGTATCATTTGGTGGAGCCATACACAGAAAAACACACATCACCGCAAATCAAGCTTTGTCACAGCATGTTGCGGAAACATTTTCTGTGTTGAATGTCAATGAGGCCGTATTCTTTGTGAATATTCATGTACAGTATCAAGAGGGAACCGTGTTCATTCGACTCAATCCCCTGCAGAACTATGAAAATGCTAATAACCTTCCAGAAATAGACCTATGACATTAACACGTATTCAGAACAGCTTCTGGGAGCTGTCCACATTACAATCTTCATACATTAATCACACTTTACACTTTGACCCTCGGATATGGATTTGCTGTTAGGCGGAGTGCCCCGCAACTACACACTGCCGTCGACTCCCCAGTGTCGGAGGTTGTGGCTCGCAGGATGAGTGTATGCTCACATCCCCAACAAGAGCCTCTCGTGTTCAACATGAGTGTAAAGAGGCTCCTGATTCACGATTGGTGCCTCAATAAGGCTGGGAGCTGTTTCTAACACTGTATCCGTAATAAGATGAATTGATTTAAATACAGAACATTCAACATTTTTGTAAAACATTTTTCCGATGCTCAATGACACTCTCCAAAAATTAAGACAATGCAAATACGACTATGCATAAGACCTGTTACATTACAGAAATAGTAACGGTGAAAGCTCATGGCTGGAGGAGAACTGGGAATAAGTTTGAAAAACTTTTCCCACATTTCCGTCCCAACCAGAAACGTTGATCAATCCACCAATTCGATCCTGACTAAAATATCCAACAACTATTGGATCAATTACCATGAAAGTTGGATACTCATGGTCTCTACGGGCTGAATTATAAGAAATATAGTGAACCTTTCCCTTTTTTATCTAGCAGCAGCATCATGTCACCATGTAAATCTGTCTATTATCTTTGCTCATGAACAAAGACAATGACTTGCCCATTTAGCATCAGCTCTACTTTGTGATTAATACTAATAACAAATGTTAGCATGTTAATAGTCTAAAACGATGAACATGGTCAACGTCATACCTGCATAACATCAGTGTGTTAGCATTATGCATGTGAGCATGTTAACATGCTGACATTAGCATTTAGCGCAAAGCACCAATGTCTCCAATTCTGAATCAGAATCAGAATCAGAATCAGTTTTATTGCCTGGTAGATAACATGTTACATACGAGGACTTTTTTTGTTGGTGTTATTAAGGTGCAGTCAACATATATACACACAATTATAAAAACAATATAGGATAAAATAAAATAAGATGAAATGAAATAAAATTCACACTATTTACAATAAATGTACAATAAATATCGAAGTCACAGATGGTTAAATGTAAATGTGGCAGTATCTTTCTAAGAAAAAGACAAAAAGACTTAAATAAATCAGATCATAAGACCAGGTTTATGTCATCAATTATGATTTGTGACTGTTTTGGGAGGCAATGTCACACTGACACAGATTTGATTTTCTGATCTAAATGTCTGCACTTTCTGTAATAAGTATGCATGCAGATGATCTACTGTGTCATGAAACAACATTTGGACATGATGGACTGTGTACCAGACTTTTAATATTATGTACAATTATACAGGCTTTCTACAGCAGAACAAAACATGTCACTGAAGTGAAACCCAGTCGTGTCTCTTTTGAGGAACACATCAGTTCACCAGATTAAAACAAACACGTGTGTCCACCAGATGAATTGCAAATTGGAAAATTTGATTCATGACGACTACTTTGAAACACTCTTCTGGCATTTGGGTGTGTTTTCCATGTTAACAGCGAGGCATTGGGAAATTGGATTCATGACGGATTACAGTGCCCTTTGATCTTTAGTTCCTTAACATGCTCAACAGCATTAATCCCACTGTCCTTTCTCTGATATATGCTTCCACGCTGCATTACGCAGAGATGAAAGGCCTTGTGTCTTACAACAGGGTAATAGGGCTCATTCTGTGTGTGTGTGTGTGTGTGTGTGTGTGTGTGTGTGTGTGTGTGTTTGTGTGTGTGTGTGTCGTTTTATGAGGAATTTTCTTCCTTATGTGGACAATAAGCTACTCCCCAAAGTCATAAAATAAGGGTGAGGGTTAAACAAATAGTATTCATGGTTAAGGCTAGATTACTTTAAGTCTGTAGGAAATGAATGATGTACTGACGTGTATCATTCGTTTAGTTTTTCATGCCTTTATATCAATGTGTCTCACCATGAAGTCATTCTCCATTTATGTCTCAAACAGTCCCTGCAGGTGCCCATATTTTTTAACTTCTTGAAGCCCCAGTTTGCAGGCGACACGGTCACACACAGTCTGTTGGTGGCGTGCGTTTCTATTTGTAAGCGTGTGTGTGTGTGTGTGTACTTGTGCGTCTGTCTTTGTGTGGGCCATGTGGAGTCAGGGCATTTGAGGGTTAAGACTCAGTTTTAGGGTTTGGGTTAGAATCAGGTTTAGGTTAGTGTAAGGGGTTGGGTTCACTTCTGATGGTTAGAGTAGGATGCTAGGGAAGGCATAATGCCAGTGAGTGTCCACACAAAGAATTGCGGTCGTTAAATTGTACTGTATGGGCGACGGAGTTAGGAGACCACAGTGGATTTATTCATCTGGTGTTTGTTGAAATATGCACTATGAGAAGCTGAGAGAGATTAGGGGGAGCGGAGGAGATGGCCATATCAGTGAATAATTTATATGTTCTGTACAGTCCTGTACAGTCCTGTATGTCTGTAAGACTCCACAACTTACTGTAAGTCTGTTTTTCTATCTTACTGCAGATGGATGTATCATGTTTGATTCCCCAACTCTGTAGCAGAATGTAAAAAATGTGCAACAGTTAAAGTGCAGTAGTGATAAACCAAGTATTGCCAATCCTTGCAAAATATTTGTCACAAAGTTGCCCCTGGAAATCATAAAGAAATCATAAACCACACACACACACACACACACAAAGAATTGGTCCTGTATTACCTCTGAAAATAACTTAAGTAATCTGATATTAGAAGCAACACAATACAAGATAAATAAGATGCGCGGAACAGGAAACATCAGTCATGCCCGTTTAGGCTTCATGTTGGGAGAGCTTTGTTATTATTATGACTGCAGTGAATCTCTGTGCTGATAAATCTGATATAACAACCGAAAAATTGAAATGGGGCGAAACGCAAAAATTGCAGAAGTTTGCTGGAATGAAACTTTATAAATTATGTAGCTGGGTACACAAGTACAAAGAAAAAGAATGAGAGGATAAACTGTTTTTCTCCCAGTGTGTGTGTGTGTGTGTGTGTGTGTGTGTGTGTGTGTGTGTGTGTGTGTGTGTGTGTGTGTGTGTGTGTGTGTGTGTGTGTGTGTGTGTGAGAGAGAGAGTGTGTGAACGTGTGTTTGTACAGGTAGGTAAACATGTTTGTTTGTGTTGATAACTCTCCTCACTGGGGAAATTCAGGAGGAATACTGAGGAAATTGGATAGAATCTGGCCAAACCGCTGGCTCTCCCTGGGCAGTGAGTTAATAAGACTTGATAATCAATACTATCCTCACCCCTTCTGTGTCTCACTGAATACTGCTGGGAGAAAACACACACACAAATATACCTGCACACGCGCTGGGGTATCCATATCTTTATATTTCCATTAGTAAGACATTTAATCGTGTTTCCACACACCTCGAGGAGGAGAAAAAACACAAAAACATATATTGAATAATGAGAGTATATATATATATATATGTGTGTGTGTGTGTGTGTGTGTGTGATTGTGTGTGTGTGTATTTGAAAGACACCGCCATGGCTTCTTTACATGATTCACATAATTGTGGGGTTGAAACTGAACACAATTTAGGAGGCTGTTACCATCTTTATCGTCATTTGAGTGCAATTCTGGATGAAATATCACATTATCATTGTAACTGGGCTCAAAATAATTTCATTAACAGAAAATGTAAATTACTTCATACCTCTGTGCTTCATCTGAATTAATCAGTCACTGCACATTTTTGCAGTATATTTTTTTGCTTTATTGCAGTGCTGCATAGAATGAGCCGTATTCGCACAACCTGTCTCAAAACCCTTTTTACTTTTGTTCTAGTCTAAATTGCCCTTGAAATAAAGCAACTCTGGGATGAAGAAATATGCATTAATGACTCCCAATTGTGCAACTTCACTGAATTCCTGGAACACCCAAAACTTGTCTGTTGACTTAAGGCATATACCCTGTACCATGGATTTTAAATCAAGAATATGACTCAACGTGAGTGGAGGATATGTGCTTGTTTCCTATAAATTACACGAATAAAATATCAAAATGTTTTCCCAGATAGGGAGAAAAAACATAATTGCTGCTTACATTGTGTTCAGAGGCACGATTTTCTTTTTCCTTTTAGTAAATGAAGCCCTCCACGTATGTTCTGCACCAGAGCTGCATGGAGGCGGTCGGGCCGGTGGCCTTTGATGCCATGCACCTCATATACTCGCTGCACGGCCGTCAGACCAGAGACCAGGGTTCACATCGCCGTCTTTGTTGGGTTGAGGCAACAAAAGCATTTTTGTTATGGATGGGAGGAGATTGTGGTTTCAGTTAAATGTTACTGAAACACGTTATGTCTATGTCACTGTGACATAGACATAAATCTCAATCGTATCCGAGGCTGTTCGCCAGAAGCACGGATTCATGAATGTCTGTCTGTTCCAGTTCGATATATTTATTTGTCACCAAATCCAACACGCAACTCCTAATAGATATCAAAACTTGAGGAGAGTGGCTTTTTAAGAAGTATTCCTTGTAATGTGCCATTTAAAGGCTGTTGAGGTTAAATTCTTCCATTTTAACCCACTCGATGCATAAAATGTAACGCATCCTATACACTTGTTATGGGCCAAACCTATAGTTGGATAGTACTTCAGAGTTGTCACCATATTAGACTGTTGGGCCTCTGTGATTCTACAGAAAGATAACATTTGGGGCGTATATTAATGCTTTCATTCGCTCTTGGGTCATAGTAAGTTTCGAATTATCTAGGAAAGTTGATAGGAGTGAAAGAATGGAAATAAAGAACTGTGTCGGAGTCAAGAGCTCAGAGTTAATGAGCCTGCATGGGAACATCATTTCTAAAAGGCTCTCAGACTCTGCATCTGGTTTAGAAATGTTAAAGGATGACAATGTTTCTTTGTCTCCTGGGAGTTTCTTTGCACTTTTCCCGTTATTGAGATTAGACAAAAATATCGACTGACATGACGTCTCTCCAGGTTTGTGTGGTTTCTGCTTCTGAACAGACAATCGTAATATTCCAAGTACCTTCTGAACATTTTGACTTTAATCTCGATTGGTCAAATTCAAAAAAAGAAGTTTATTCCCAACGCCTGGCCCAATACTCTTCAGTATGTACATGATATTATAAGCTCACAGGAAATGGAGGGATTCTTTCTGTGTAAATCATTACAGGTTTGTCTCACTACAGCCGACAGTAATCTGTGATTCAAGGAAGGATAGAAATCATTCTTTACTTCACTGATGTGCAAAAATTACAGATCATCTTCAAACACTGCAGGATTATCTAAATGTAAAGTCACGCGCTTACCAGAGACATGAGGCCGTCATAAGACTACAGCTGAGGCGGAATGGTCGCTAATAGAAAATATGAACTTCTCTCTTGAAGAAGTAAAATGGTTTTACAATATTTGTAAATTTAAATCGGATTAGTCTGAAACTTTCAAGACAGGGGAAGGGAAGAAAAGCTTTGTCAAAGTGGATATGAGAGATGTAAGAGTTTTTTTTGTCATGCTTTAAGTTGTATAGTTGTAAAAAAGGACATTTGCCCCTTTAGTATTTCGGACTATTCATCTTGTGCTTTTTTAAAAATATGTGAGGTCACCGAACTTCATGCAGCAAGTCAGGATGACAAAGGTGTTCACTTTGCAGCCCCGCCAGGTAAACATGAGAGCGACGGAGATGTCAGTCACGCGCGGTTTGCACAGGAACCCACAGTCCTGAGATCAAACTCTAATCGAGGTAGATTAAGAGAAAGAAACGGCGGTGGGGGCAGAGCACGACTTAGAGGCCGTTGCTCCGGAAATATGTTCCCCCGCAGTTCAGGATTTAAGACGTGCTCAAACCCACTGTCCCGGGGAAGTGTGGCGTTAATGACGGCGGGAATTAAAGCCAGTCAAAGTCAGCTACTTGTTCAATTGCACGACAGAAGCAAGTCTGTAAATTTTCCGAGGAGAAAAGTCTGAACGTTGTCTCGATCCAGTTTCTCCATTGTGAGGATTTTTCCAGATTTTCATCTGTTTTATGTCTCCGGAAACTGATGCAGATGTAATCTTGCGAGCTGTTGCTTTTACTTATCAGTAAAGTAGCTACACTGAATATCTTTTGAATCTATATTTTAGTAATTTGGACAAGACGTGGAATCTAAATATGTTTCTGGAATTTGTGATCTTTGGCATTTGTCACTTTTCTTTCTGACTTTTTCTTTTTTTTTTTCTTTTACACAAAACAGAGACAGTAACAGTCTAGGTAATCTATAAGGGAGAAATGATCAGTTGCAGCCCTTGTGTTAATGAAAGCTTCTTTGTTTGGATTGACTCACAAAGGTTGGCATTTAGACAGAAATGACTGCATTAAGTCTCTGGGTCCTTCAGGGCATATTTAATAGAATATTACCCTGAGGAACAATGAGTAAGTCAATTGAAAAAAGAAAACACTTCCTCAGGCGGCAATCCACTTTTCTGATGACCTGCTGTGTTGTCAAATAGCCCCAGTCTGCAGTTAGTCTTCCCCAAGCCGACAGATCTCATAGAAAATAGAATTGTCATGGTTGTGGCACTTCCTTCCTTCCCCACTTCCTTCTCGTTTGACACGGTTGCATTGTGATTGCCTTTATTTATTTAAACGTGTCTCTCACCTGTAAATGAAAACATCAGCTGACAATTTGAACATTTTTCCTTGAAAGGAAATTGTTCTCTGGTTAAGTATCATCAGCAGATAAATGCACGACTCCTCTTGAATGATCTGCGGGAGAGAACTGATGTTCACTTTGAAACTTAAAACGACATTTATATTGTTTCTATTTCAACCCATTCCCTTGAGCCTCTCCTGTGACGGCGTATATAATATTAACTTCTCTTTGCCAGATGCGTAATAAAACTTATGACACCGTGGTTAACTGTTGTATAATAAAAACTAGTAAAAAGTGAAGAGTGTGGTCATGTTTTCCTCTATGATTCCTTTTAAATAATACATATAAAACACACAGAGTGTGCGTTGTACTTTGGATATTATTAAACCTTCCTTTGTTTGCCTTCTCCTTTATCAATCACAGTCATCTTCCAATGATTTCGGCCAGGCACTTTCTCACCAGACCTCCATCCACTGTGTTGCCAGATATGAAAGACTAGATTTTTGCACCGTCCACACACCTCTGCAATTTGCGTGCTAAAAATAATACATAATGCAGAGCATAACAATGCATAATGTAGAAAAATATCAAGGTGTAATTGGATCGCAGAGAACAATTCTTATTGTATGATATTCAGTATGAATGAGAATGAGGTCCCAGATATGCAGAGGAGCTCATTATGTACTGACCAGCTGAATCTCTCCCGGCTCCCCCGTCTCCAGATCACTGCTCGGATTTCACCTCACTTGACTCGCACAGCAACGCTGTAGCTGCTGAATTGTTCAACATCACATCTCAGAAATAAAAAAAAAAGGAGGCTGATGAAGGAGACCTTATTCTTGATTTTTTGTTTTTTGTTTTGTTTTCCTTAAGAAGAATTCTATCTTTTGATTCACCAGAGCCAAGATTGTGGCTCTAGTCGTTGCAGTCCTGCTTCAGATGATGGACTTCTGTTCCCTTTGGAAGGAAACTGCCGGGGAGACGCGGCTGGCACGATCTTCAACGGCTTCACTGTCTCTCCTCCTTTGTGTTTAGGGTGGGAGGCAGCGATTCGGAAAGAGTGTGGAGGACAGAGAGTAGCCGAAGAACCAAATCCATAACCTCGAGGCAGGACCACACAACACACACACACACACACACACACACACACGCACACACAAAGTCAAGTAAAAACCCTATGTGTTAATGTGTTTGTTAGTGTGCCAAAATGGAGGTACTGACACTTTTTAAAAAATGTGCCTCATTTGTGGTCTAGTTAGAAAGAAATGACTTCATAATGAGTCTCTGTGCATGGCAAATATCGCATATTGGGAAAGCGATTCGGCGGCACTGCCTGTAATAAGATTTGGGGCGAATTCAGAGCGGCATCTAATGATTTGTCTCCGAATCACCCCGGCGCAGTAAATGAAAGGTGGACGTTTTGCCCTAAAGGAGCCGATAATGAACGAGTAATCAAGATCGTAGGTGTTAACCATGACTTTACAAATGGAAAATTAAAAGAGACAGATCGTCCGGTGCACCGCGAAAGACCCGGTCATGGGATTTGATCTATTATAATCTAAGTTTCAAGACAGAAAGAAAAAGAGGAAAAGATTATTGTGCAATTATAGGTTTAATAGTCTGACTCACTGGGTTGTACACTTTCAGGCAGCGTTCTTCTCCCCATCTGCTTCGGGCCTGTTCCCTTTTTTCGAAAGATGCCTCTCGGTGCAGGAAGCGACAACCTCCGAGCTGGCCACCGGCACGGAGACGTCTTGATGAGGATTTGTGTTGTGCGGTCACACTGGCCTGTCCAGACCTGGTATTGATATCTCTCTCGTGTGAACCCACCCAACAGGCGCGTGAGAGATCTGATCCCTCGGACCACATTCAGAGGTGGTCTGGGACACAACTTCTCAGTTTTTCCCATACATTGATTTATTTGCGCCGTCTGCCAAAATATCATTGCCCGCCACATCTTTCCTTTTTTTTCCTATTTCAAATAAGTACAAATCTTCAATAATTCAATTTTAACCGTGTCTGGGAAAGGTGGACCCCCCCCACCAATTACTAAAACTACAGTATATCTAGAAGTAATTACTGAGTCTGGATGCATGGAATGGATACTGCTGAGAAGATTTGATAAATAAATGTTATCAAAAACGGTGTTGGATATGATTACAAATATGAAGGATTCTAACTCTAAAAAGGAAATCACATAACGTTTCTGAGGGGGAAGTCTCACATGGTTATACAGTATATTGCACAACTTCAGACTCAAACCGAGTGTGAAGTCAAACCTGAACGTGTCCCCCGTGTATTTGCAGTCGAAGGTTTGAAGGGGAACATGAAATCCTTGAAAGAACTTCTTACACCGAGATGAGATTTATTTTTACAGTCTGCAGATTTTCAAGCCGGGGAAATTACTCGTGGAGCTTCTGTCGCCATCGCCGCCATCGGCTCCATTCGGTCCTTGTGAGGCGCCATGTTGATATCGGACCGTGAAAAATTAAGAGATTGGACGCGCACTTTTTTTCGTCCCGGTTATCGGGGAGTGAACAGTATAGGACAAGAGGAATTTAGAGGAATCCGAGCAGAAAGAAAACGGATTATGTGAGTGTGAAGATTTCTGTACGTGTGTGATAATCTGTTGGCCAGTTGTGAAGTGTGTGTGCCGTCCTCTGTTTAACAGGGGCCATAAAGGTGCTCCACTGCGCCGCTCCTCCGCACCCTGCATAAGATCTCATTGTAACGAGTGCGAGACTCTAATGAGCCGCCATGCTGCAACCACATCTACGCGGAGCAGTTGGCCGCCGTGCGTGTGATGCGTGCGACTTTGTGACCCCGTGGTTTCGGCACAGACACAAGCAATGAAGAGACCGAACTGTCCCGAGCCTCCCGGTGGGGCGAAAAAACTACTGACGCTCTGAGCTTTTCATCTCCGCAGGAGGCAGGAACATTTTTCATGTGCTGCTGAGAAGTCATTTCATTACAGGTCACCCACTGAAATACGGCCAAGATCTCCGTCGAGTGCCGTCGAGCTCCACTACCTCTCATGTTCTCCCAATTCCTGCTGCTAGAGGAAATCCTCCTGGTTCTGACGGCCCCCCCATCAGAATACATTTGTTGAGCGCATTTGCAACGTCTTTTCATTTTTGAGGCGTCTACGTACGACGTCCTCTCCTTTTGTCTGTCCTGGAGTGCCTTCACACTTTCCACAACGTGCCCCCCGTGCTGGTGATGAAGACGTCTGCAGCTTCGCTGACTTGCAGAGCCACGTTTTTTCCCAGCTGACAGCTGCTGTTTTGTGGGATGTTGCCCCGAGAGGAGCAGTTTGTACAGTTTGTCTCATCTGTACGGTACTGGAGGTGTACGGAGCTCCGTTATTTTAGGTCAATTCAACTTCTTTCTTTTTTTTCCTCTTCTTCTATGAATCCCCTAGACAGAGAAGTTTTTTTTTTATTAAGGTTCACTTACAATTAATTTGTCGGGGTTCGGGTAAGGCTGACACACAATTCACTATAGTTCATTAAAAGATATTCATCCAATAATTAGATCCAAATCACAGAGTTCTTCGCTGAAACCTCCCCTTGTTATTATTAAGAAATTGGAGACCTATGAAATGAACGTTCGTTCAACTGTCGCGAATTTCTATGGCACTAGACTCTCTGTCTCTGATGCATTGCCCCCTTTGCAAAGGCTTATCCACAGTAAAATACCAAGAAAAACAACACTGTTTCTGAGATTTCATTAACAACTCAAAGTATGCAGTGGTAGTACGGACGCGTACTAATTCGCTCATCCGTGTGCTTGATGACCGGTGTTGACTTTGCTCTTTTCCATTCAGCAGTTGTGCCACCACAATGCATTTAAGCACGCACATATGTGCACTAAGACTGATGCCACATGTTACGTACGTGGCCGCGGCCCATCTCATAGAACGTGACAGTGTTTACACTGGATGGTAGATTAGACATGAATCTGTCCAAACATCCGTTCACTGTGTGCGTCCATGCAGGACAGTGGCTGTAAGCGCTGCGTTATTCCCCTCACACTGTGCGCGTCTCTTTAATACTGTAGTTACCATATCAGAGCCACAGTTTCCTAAATCCTCTCTCGCCGCCTCTCGAGATGTCATCTTTCATCATCCACCTTCCAGCGCCGTTGTCTCGTTATCGCCACCGTCAGCCGCGAGAGCGGAGCTGCTTCATCGCCGGGTCATCTAAACCTGCCTGTTGGAATTCAAATGCATTTTTTTTTTTTTTGTGTGTGTTGTGGATGTGACTTTGATTAGATAAACCAGCGACTCCCCACGCAGAGCAAATGGCTAATTGTTTTTGCTTGCCTCGCTTGCCCTTTATCCACGCAAACTGTTTGACTCTTCTTTATGTGACTTTTGTCCCCCGACCTCGAAGAGAAAACGTCCCCTTCGGAAACTGGGCCTTGTTCACTCCGCTGCTGACGCCGTTCGTCCGTTCGTGTGTTTCGTGAGCGAGTCGGGGAGGGATGCAGCGAGAGCGCTCCGGCGTGTCCGATTGCATTAGTGGGTGACTTGTTCCTCATTGACGTTTCCTCTCATTTTTCTAAGTGACTCCGGTCAGGGAGACGTTGCAGAAAGATGACAGTGGGAGCGAGCGGAGTGCTAATCAAGTCAATGTAAGCAGGGGGGGGAATAAAAAAACTGAGCCCTCACTTTTCCACGGCAAATGTTTGTCTTCCCACTTTTTCTTCACTCTTCCCCTCTCCTCCTCCTCCTCCTCCTCCTCCTCCTCCTCCTCCTCCTCTCGGCGTCTCCGCTCTCCTCCCTTAATTCTCCCACTGACATGACACATCATTACAGGCCAATCTTCACAGGGACTGTACTTGTCACTGAATAAATCAGCCAGACACAACTGGGTTAGAACAAGAAGGATCCGTGCTGCAGCACACAGAGTCACGTACAGTGAATGTGCACACGCACATTCGTACTCGCACGCACCCCTTAGATCGGACGAAGGCCACTTCCGCCCCAACTTGTCGAGGTGAGACCGGGAAGTTTGGAGGCCGCCGTCGTTTCAGGAGCTTCGCACGCGCAAGGAGTCGCACGTGGCCTAAAGTCTTTTGCTGCTGCATTCACACGTCTTCTCTCTCCGTCCTCTTCTTTCCTCATTCCTGTGTATGTCACCGACACCGCGGTAAACAGCAGCTTGATCCTGAGCAGCGTTTGCACTGTGATCTCGCCCCGGCGCAATCCTCTCGCGCCTCCATCTTTTGCTCATTTGTCTCGTCCTTCTTTCTATGTAGATCATTGTTGTGTTTATGTTTTTTTAAATTTTTTTTGCACCTGCTTACTGTGCAAAGCTTTTTTTTTTTAATGCTTACTTGAACATTTTTGTGCATTTGCATTGCCAGGTTAAGAATTGTTCTGCCTCGAACGTGAACCAACCGAGTCCTGTTTAGATTTTTGCAGCAGCACTCGTGTTTAATGGAACTTCCAAAAACACACATGGGCCAGCCTGACCCATTCTGACCCATCTTTTTTTTTGCTTGTTATGTCCATGAGAGGGTAGAGACGTGGTGTTCCAGATATTAGGTCATCCCCTCGGGGGTACATATTTTTGGGGTGACAGTTTTGCTGCTACAGAGCACAAATCAATCTGTCAGCGGCTGAGCTGGGCTGTGAACTCGCCGCCGTTATTACCATCGCGCTGCTGCTGTTGTTCAATTTTTCACTCATTTCAGCTTGACCTACATTTCATTCACTCCCGTCCGTCATGCAGTGCAGCGGCCCAGACACAAGAGTTTGTGAGGCAGTGGAGCCATGGAAGGGCACAATTTATTTGTTTTCCAAATTGAAAGTTTGGTTGTTGTTTTTTTTGTCTATTTAGAATATTTGCTGTCTTCAGGATAAAGCTCACGAAGCCACTTATGTTACGGTCAGTGTCATAAACCACAAGTACAGCTATGAACGTCCTGACAGAATCTTTTCATCTTTTATTCAAAGAGTTTGAGGCTTTTGACTCTGGCCAAACAAACATGTTCTTTCTAAAGTCATTTATCCCAAATTAAGTTGGCAGTTTAAGCCATGTTAGCAGTTTGGCTCTAAGGATTGTGTTATACTGAATCAGTCCACTACTTTGCTCTTGATCTAATTATCTTTCTAATTTTTGGATGGTAATTTGGACTGATATTTTTTGAGATGGTGATGGTGCTGTGATATCATCCTTTAAGGTGATTTGTGCCTACTTCGTGTCTACGGTTCAAACTGGATAATAAAGTTGTCATACTGTTGATTCACGCTAAATAATTTTACACCACCGAAAAAGTTAGTGATGATGTATATGGTGACGATATAAATATATCATCTCAATAGTCATCTCAAAGCATCCAAAAGAAAGTGTGTAAAAAATAATGTGGACACCTTGCAACATACATATACACACCAGGCAAACAATCGGATGGTCTAAACACAAATTGATTTTACAGAAATGGTACTAATTAATTAGCTCTTGAATTTCCATTTTTTTTCACTCTCCATCCCTTTTATAACATAACTGCAACATTACACCACCAACGCCGCCTCGACCGCACTTGAATTCCTCTGACTGCTCTGCCTCACTTTGAGGTAATAACTACGCATAATTACATCGGCATTCGAGTGAGAGAAGAGGAGGAGGAGGAAGAAAACGAAGAGAGGAACATCACGTTACTCATTAGATTACATAACACAATGTGACTATCATAATGGAAAAATATGGCCAACATCTAGCCCCCATGTGCGTAATAAACTACATTATTTATGGACGTAAACAAAGCCCCGTCCTATTTTTTGCCGCTTGCGTTCCGGAAAGCTGGGGGTTTTTTTTCCGCATCTTAATTGTCAAGGACATCTGCCAGCTCCAAGCATGAAAGATTAAAAACTGGTTGCGTCTTGTTAGGGAGGGAGAAGGAAACGCGAACTGTGCCGCGGGTCCACCAGTGAATACCAGTTTCCTCGTCTGTCCGTCGGGGTCCAGTCGGCAGGAACAAGTCCACTGTCCTGGAGCAGCAGAGTGGCCGTGTGATTGGCTCACAGGTAGTTGGGCAGTTGATGGTGCTCGTCCTCTGTTCATACCCACGCTTGTGGTCCGCTGAGACGGAGGCGGATCACAGTGAAAGATCCCGCCACCTTCTCTTGTCAGAGTCACTCTGTTTGATGTTTTGTTTGATGCTGAGTTGAAGTAGAGAAAACTCAACAAAGAAAAAAAAAGAAAAAAAGCTGGGGACACTTGGAGGGAAATGTTTCATCAGAAAACACAGGATTGAATCTCTTTGCCTCGTCCCTGCCTGTGCACTGTGAATGTGGAGGAAGTTGCATAATCTCTGAACTTTTTTCCACATGAAGAATGAGAAGCAAAAGTACAGAAGAGTCCAAATTCCCAACAACATCAGACTTTTTTTTTTTTTTTAAATGCCACCAGCCAACTCATTAAAATGATATTAGCATTCAAAATTTCAGGATAACACAATTTCTTTCTTTTTTTAACTGTCCAGTTATAGTTTCATCTCCCTGCAACTTGGTCCAAGGTTTTTTGTCTGAGCGTTCTCTATGCTGTCAGGTGGACCCATGTATTTCTTAATCTTGTTGAGTATTTATTCATTAATTGAGAGAGTTCATTTTATTTTGTGGTATCTTTTCATAGTTCTTTGGGGGTTTTGTCTAGAAAGGGAAAAGTTTTAAAATATTCAATCCAAAATTATTTTTCAAAAAAACAAAACAGTCAAAGGTGTTAGATATGTGTGAATGTATAAAATGGATATATTAGGTATAAGGGCCTTATCGAAGAAAAAAATAATTGTAGGATTATGAGAATAAACTTTTAATTTAATGAGAAAAAAGTTATGAAAAGGGAAAGAAAGGGGGGGGGGGATTACCAGCCATTTCCTCCTCCACAAAAGAGGCAATTTTCCATGTGGTTCTTTTTTTGGAATAGTCGCAGTTCCTTGCAATAATCTGGTTAATCTGGTGCTAATGGTGCCAATCAAGAGAACGTATTTATTAATTTTTGAAACTGATACTCCACATTCCTCGTTTTAATGCAGGCGACAGGCTGATCTTCTCATATTCCCCCACTAAAATGACACTTATCCATCAAGTATGTTATATTCTCATAATAGTAATATTCAGACTTTTTCTCATAATATAACAATTTTATGTTTGAAATCTACGATTTTTTTTCCCCTTTAAGGAAATCCGTCGTACGTGTAAACCCAGTCGCATGTCATTAGACCAATCACATTTGATCTTGACTTTGTCAACAGTAAGTGTTCTTCTCCTGGTGACATAACGACAAGCGGAGGTGGAGGATTATCTCCCTCTTGGTCCCACCAGAGACCTGAGAGCAGATGGTTCTGTTGAGCTGCTGGAGAGTTTCGGACGCACGCAGCGTCGACGGGAGACAACGGCATCGAACACTCCCTCTACTCTGATGCCACGATATACACGAGGCTCTTCGCAGTGACGGGAGCGTGAGATAAAAAGCAACTTGATGCGTCTGCCTTCGCTCGGCTTCAGACGCGGGGAAGAATAACACCAACTGATTCCTTTCAAAAATCCGGCTGTGGTTTAAAATGCACAGACGACACTTGTTGTCTGTGCAGCTCGACAGTTCAACCAACACGTCTGCGTGACCTATTCGTTCAACCCCAGGGATCATTTCAACCTTGCTGAACGTCCACCCGTTTGGAGGCAGCATCGAGAACATCTGTTCCCACCTGCAGCATTTGGACAGCTAGGTAACAAACACACACACACACACACACACACACACACGCACACGCACACGCACACATGTCCTAGACACAGTGACATAGATTAGATCTCCCCGCAGGACTGACATACGGGCTGCTGTTTGCCAGGGTCTTGCTGTGCCACTTTAGATTCCTGGCACGCAAACAAGACTCGAGAGCCTTCGTCTGTTACTCTGAAACTTCATGGGGGCTGTTATTTGCAAAGGTTGGTGAGCACACACACGCCGAATTGAATGCAGCACCCACACTCATTACCAGGGGTGTACTCAACCAAACAGACTATGAGCGTTCTTGTGGGGCGTTCAGATACACTCCTCCTCGGTACATTCCCATCGATGTCCCCTGATGTTTGACAGATGTTTTTCACAATCACAAAGCAGACACTGAGCACATCTTCTATTGATTAAACCCGTGTTTTGTGCACCCAGCCGGCAGCTAAACATGTGGATATGCTTGCGAGTATGAGGAATAAACAGACCAGATCATTTCTCTCAGCTTCAATCCACACAAGTCACATCCACCTCTTTGCTCCACCTCGAGGATGTAAACGGACACAAGTGCAGATAGCAGCTCTGTGTCTCGGTGTTGCAGCCGCGGTGGTCACACAGTCACACCGGGCGTCACGGGATTCAACCATCATCACCTGTTGGGAGCAGCCGAGCTGTCGGAGAAGGACGGCAGGTTTTCCTACGGCTGCAGGACAAAGCCCTGCTGACCTTCCCTGGGGTCAGAGAGTACCGTTCCCCTTCGACCTTTTAGGCCACATCTGCTCTTTCATTCCGCAGCTTCGTACTCAGCGAGTTTGTGTTCGCTCCGCCGGTGCCTCTCTCCCTCTGTGCTATTGCACTCATCGCCTTCTAATTTTTATTACACATCGCCACTTACATAACTCGTCGATAAATATATTCATGTGCTGCATCCGTCTGCCGCTGCCGCCTGCCACCGCCGGCCTCCGTTGTTAGTCAGCCTGAACTCTTTGAAACAACAAGACGTTAACCCTGATCCCTGGTTTGTAAATGAGCCGATTCTCGGTTTGCCTGATTCTTGTTTCTCTTCATTTTAGTAATGACAGTCAAGCGTTATTCACCAGGCGGTGAAGTCAGTGTCTCGGATCTAATAGTCTGAAATCCTTTGAAAATTTATTTCATTTGAAATACAGGAATAGAACTAGTAAAGACTAGTTCTTCATTCTCTGTGTGAAAATAATTAAGAACAAAAAAATGAATGGTTTAACCAAAGGAGAAGAACAGGGCAAGTGGGTGCTTTTTGAATCACGGCAATGAATAGAAGAAAAAAAGGAATTTCAGATCTTAACTTCCATAAACCTACAGAGTGAAAACAATCCTAACGAACTCTACTGATGAGACAACCCCCCAAAACATCCTCAGTGCCAAGAGAGAAAAGATCAACTCCACTCTCGTGTGTGTGTAGCCACATTCAGTCAGCTTGTGTGCAGATCAGAGAAAATGAGACGTGCGGATTGATGAGCTTAAAATGTGCAAGTGATCAGATATCGATAACTTGAGACGAGCTGTGTTGCCCCGCGTTCTCCAGCGTTGGTGGCGAGCTAACCAAGCCTCATGTTACGGAACAGATACAAGTAGTGATATCGATGTTCTCGTCCGACCCGCTGCATGAAAAACAATGTGTTCTTGCCCAAATGCCAAACTATTGATTTGTGTGTGTGTGTGTGCGTGCGTGTGTGTGTGTTTCTGAGTTAGTTGTGAAAGTGTTTGCCAGTGTGTCTATTGCCTCAACACTGATTCTGCACATCAAGCGGCCCACAGAGTTCTGTCAACACCACCGCCCGGACTCGCCCAGCAACAACGACAAACGACGAAGCCCGATCCTCCCTGCCTATCTGCCAGCTCCACACCCACCCCCCGGCGCCATTGTCCGTGATGACACGCCAGTTTTTATCTCGGCGACGGACCTTAACGCATCCCGACAGCAGCGCGGGGCTCGGACAACCTGGACGTTAATGCGAGGCACCGGCGGGTTGTCTGCGGCCGCTCGTTCATTGGATTCCTGTCTCCACTGGCGCCTTGTGATTCTCCCCAGCCCACCCGCCCGGTGTGCGTGAGCCGGCGCAAATCCTGTCGCCGGCCCCCGACGCTTGGTTCCAAGTGAAGGCGGGGGGGCCGCGTGTGAGCGCAATGCAAATGAGAAAAACAGAATTAAGAGCAGTGCTGTTCATCTCTGCTTCTCCTCCACCTGCACATTCAGACGAGCGCTGACCGGAGTCGGGGCACTTCTGGAGGAGCTCAACTGCAGCGAGAAACACCGACCCTTCTGGGGGGCGGGGGGGGAAGAAACTAGGGAGACAATAAAAAAAGTTTCACAGAAGACAGTGGGGAAGGAGCGCCCAACTAGCTCCGTACGCCTGCCCAGACGAGAGCAGAGACAGTTCCCCACAGATCTCCGATCAGGAGGGGGATGTCTGTGTGGGCGGCGGAGTGATGAATATACGGGATTTTGTGACGGCAAATTCATTTCAACAGCATCCCTATGGTGACCAAGGGGTGGATGTATTTCTATGGCGACCGGCGATTCATTTCTCACTTTCTCATCCTTTTTTTTTTTCCTTTCTCTTTTTCTACCGGTGGGATTGAACAGAGTTCCTCCAGAGAACGGGTCCCAGCAGGGTGGTGGGATCGGCTCCGTGTGCTGGGGCTGACCCGGACCAGAGGGCCACACGGCGAGGTCACCGTGGTGTACCTACGACCGCGAGGCCCCCAAAAGAAGGGCCACATCTCTTTATGCACTCATGCGGAAAGTCGATTCGTACGTTTTCATTCTACTTTTCTATGTCTGCTATTACGAGATGTGTGCCGTAATTGGATCAATTTGTAGTCATTTTCTTTTTCACGTCTCCCGCAGATGAATTATGCTCCTATTTGGTGCCATGTAATGGCACTGTCAGTTCTCAAATGAACAGTGAGCACCGACGATTAATCAGGCCCAACGTGGGAATCTACAATGCTGCATTTTGAAATGAAGAGGACAGTAGTTGATTGTTTGTCAAACGTGTATTTAAAAAGAAATTATAGAGGACATTCAAACCAGGTCTACAGGTTCGTTTTACAAAGAGACAATTTATTTGAAATTTGAATTATTGAATTTGAGCAGACACCTTACTTCTTACGTACGCCGAACGTCGTGGTTGTTTTTTTCATCCAACCGTCTACAAACAGTAATCTTGTCCACTGCTTTATTGTTGCACACCGTCAAAGGGATCTTCATTTTCTTTGTCATCGGGCTTTTTATTCCTGGAAATATATTCAATCCACGCAGTTGAGACTGTTAAATCAATACGCAAATCCTTGAAAAAACACTCGTGAGGAACTAGATGATACATGAATAATGGGGAAACAAACAATGTTGAGAAAATGCATCTAAAATATGAGCGTGACTTTGGGGATTTTACTTATTTGTGTTTTATAACTAATCTACTTCAGCCCATCTTCCTACTTTCCTCTACAGTGTGACGCGGATCTGTCTCTGTCCTCCTCTGTATTGTTCTTGTGTGTACTCATCCATCATCACACTGTCCAGAGGATGTGCTTCTACTGCCATCTACTGAGGGAACAGCAGCCGCCCTCCTCACCAGTGCTGATGCTGTGTGTGATGGTGTTTTAGCAGGTGGTGTCACCTGTTGCCCACAGCGTCAATGATGGCAGCATCGTGGTGAATGTAAAGTGTTCCTGTGGCTTCACACACGATAACTTGGATTCATACAGCAAGGTATAATCCAAGGCCATTTTACAGAGTTAGGAAAACCACCAATCGAAATAAAACAAGCCGGAGGATGGAAAATAATAGTAAGCAAATTCTTAATAGTTAATTTAGTGGTCAAAAGGCTTTGTGGACAGTTGGGTGAGAGTGTCCAGCAATGGGGATTTGCTGATATCCAAAAGGATGGGGGCTGGCACACTGATCGCCCTGTCACCACAGACTGGTGTCGGAGGACCGTAGGTTCCGGGGTGTTGCGGCGGAGGAGGTCAGACAGGTACTGGGTATTCAGACCCCTGCACCTTTTGCACACGATTGTGTTTTGGCCGTCATTGTACACTCAATAACCCAGAACAAAGTGAAAAGATGTATTTGGATTTATTTCTTTTTTTCATCAGTTATCCTTACGTTGCGTCTCGGACAGAGCGAAATGACCGGACGTGGTTTAGAAAGGGTAGACACATATTTGATGTATGTTGGGTCCCACTGAGTAAACCAGGCAAGAAAAAGCCCTGGTCAGCGATGTGACAGCGGCACAACAGTCACCCTGACAGAGCTTTGGCAGCCCTTTGCGGAGACAGGAGAACCTGCCGGACGGCCCCATCTCGGCAGCAGTCCATCAATCAGGCCTTGATGGTTGAGTGGCCAGGCCGAGGCCATTTGTGTAAAAGGCATGCGACAGCCCGTCGGCAGTCTGCTGATGGCCCCTGAAGGAGTCTGAGAGCGCGGGGAAAACGACTCTGCTCTGATGAGACGGAAGAAAAGAAATTAGCTCCAACCTCTTTGTCTGGAGAGCGGCAGACGTCACCAGCCCAACACCATCGCTCTACCGAGGCACGTTGGCGACACAGGCCGGTCACAGTGGAGGGAAATGACGAACGCAGGCAAATGCAGAGACTTGTGCGGAAAAAAAGAAATCCAGGGTGCTGAGTCGCGGGACACCTTTCAGCACCAGCGGGACCCCGAGCTTAAGGCCGAGACAACGCCGGAGTGGCCACGAAACAAGTCTCTGGCTGCCCTCGAGTGGAGCTGCCGAAGCCTGGATTTACAGCAAACCCCCTTTGGAACATCTGTGGAGGGAAGATGAGGATGGCAGCTCACAGACGCCGCCCATCCAATCCGACAGAGCTCGAGAGGATCCGCCAGGAAGAAGATAGAGGAGATGAAGAAGGTTTCAAAGTTGTAAATGCTGCCAAAGGCGTTTTCTATGAAGGACTGAGCTCAGGGTCTGAATGTAAACAAAAGTTCATGAAAGAAAATAGATTGGGATTGAAATATTATGGAACGAGATTAAAGGGCAAATATGTCATTTTTATCCGTGTACAACCAAGTCCACGACCCGATGAAATGTGCAAAAACTAATGGGGTATGTTTCTTATATAAACACAATAAGCTGGTGTGTCCAACTATTCTACCTGACTAACTACCTGATATGAGAACAAAAATGTGTTTCTTGTAGAAAGTATTTACTAAAAGACTTCAACCATCTTAAGGGTCTCAATACTTTTGTTAATGTAATAATTCAAAAAGTTTTTATTTTAATGCATTTGGAATAAAATATGGATTTTCTTGGATTATGGAGATTATGCAGTGATGGGCAAAAAATGTCAATTTGACCCGTTTACTGTCGAGTCTACAACACAATTAAAAAATAGTGAAGGGCTCTAAATATATAGAAACCCCTGAAAAGTTCATTCATTTGCTTTAAAGGTCTTTTATTTGTTTCGCAATAGTTTTATTGAACAAGTTACATTCATAACAACATCCTCCATCATGTTATGTTCTCAACTGAATGATTATAACCTGAATCTTATGAGAAACCGGGCTTTAGTGTCGATGATCTAAATGTTTCCAGTGTGAGGCGACACATTCAACTGTGACAAATACGTACTTCTTTCACTCCAGTTGAATGATTAAAGGACTTTTGAGTGGTTGAATTACTTGGACTGATTTCGCCACGTTTCTATTCACACCATCAACAAGCTTCTTTAAACGCAGGTAAGACGCAGGCTCTTTTAAACATGGTGCCTGAATTAATTTAAAGCATTCACGTGTACCTTTTTTTAAATATGAAAAAGAGAGATGTCTGACTTTAACTGAATACCTGTCAGTCGTCATGTGTGTTTGTGAAAAGGAGGGAAGAAAACAGAACTAACTCCTTCATGACTCAAATTTTTGAATGCAACAAAGATGCAGGAATGTTACATATTAAAAATCGGCAACACTGATGAGACAGGAAATGAGAGGCGTGAATGGTCGTCGAGTCACCAGGCAGAGTGCTTGCACTGAAATCTTGCAGGCCAAACGCACTTCGTTCAGTCACTGTATCAACACAATCATTAAGTTCGTTTCATGAAGGTGTCACGTCGTCCTACATGTACTGGGCGTCCATGATATCCAGATACTTGGGGTCGATCAATTTTGGAAGCAGACTGGTCCTGAGAAGAAGATAAAACACACAGCCAAGTCAAACGCACCGTTTAGATGGAAACAGCAGCCAAAAGGAAAAATCTATGAAAGACTCAAAACTAGTTAATTAGACAGTTTTTAAAAAACGCCAACACAATATGAGCAACTACTCAGCACCGCTGACAATTAAATAATCGCACCAGGATTTACATTCTGAGCGTAATGCAAGACACTTTTAGACACTTTTTTCTGCTGCACTCATTAAAGGAGTAGTTCGGCCATTGGGTATTTGATGAATGATCAAAGTCAATACAGGAGAGTCCGAGCTCCATGAAGACAATTTGAATTTAAAGTAACCTGATGGTGTTTTTCTGGCCTGTCTCAAAATTCCCTCCCACAGTTTGTAACACATGCTTGCATGAATGTTGGACTAATGTCACGTCAGTGTAGACGCTGTGTTGGTTCCCGCGGTCCCGCTCGGGCCGCCCGTTGGTCTGGGGTCGTCTCACCTGACGGGCACAAGGAGGATCATGAGGAGCGGGAAGACCATCTTCATGTAGGGCAGAGGATACATCCCGAACGCACACAGGATGATCAGCTGGACCATCTGCAGCCCCGTGAAGAAGTGGACCTTCCTCTGAGGCACCCGGCGGATGTAGTGGGTGGGAGGATACGACGTCTGGACGGAGCAGTGAGGAAAATGATACGGTTAATATTCTTGCTGTAAAATATGTTGTCCGTGTTGTATTAAACCTGTGATAGAAAGAATTCGATATACAAATACACAGTTATGCTGCAAAATAAATGATCCCATGGGGAGAGGTGTGCTTGTTTCCCTGTAGCTTATTCATTTAGCTATTTGCTCAAATTAAAAATTTCTCAGAAGCATATTTCTGCTTCCATGACAAAAATTAGAATTTTTGATATATTGATATAGTTAATGTTATAATGACATATTTTCAACATTTTCCAATATATATATACACATATATATATACACATATACATATACATATACATATATATACATACATATATATATATACATATACATATATATATATACATACATATATATATATATATATATACATATAAGTAAATAAAATATGTAAATGAAATTGGTTTAAATGCTTGGATGAAAGACGGACACTGGTTGTCATCCTGGGCTTCTAGCATGTCAAGTTTAATCTACAACTCCGAACCAAGAGCAAGACAATAGATACAAACTGGCGCACTAACTATTAGCAAAGCAAGCGACCAATCAAATGCGGTCTCTTCATCTGCTTCCTGATCACCTGTTCTTTAAGCAGCAGGGCCATGCGGTCCACCATCTGGTTCCCGTCCAGCGAGGTGGCTGCGATGTAGAGGAAGAGGCCGTAGAGGACGGGCTTGGGGATCCACTGCAGGGGAATGGGCAGCATGAAGGCGGACAGGCCGATCAGGATGTTGGCAGCCAGCGAGGTCAGACGCGTTTCCTTCACACTGACGATACTGTAGCACACGGAGGCAGAGAAAAGTTTGGTGTGTGACTAAAATAAAACCCTAAGCATGACTGAACAACAAATAGATTTTTTTCCTTCTGTAATTGTCCTTCAACTCCAAAGATGCATCTTGGGACCAGTTGGGGGGACTTGACCCTTAACCTTTCTTTATCCGGCTTAACCAAAATTTCCTCTACCAAATTTAATAATTAGTTAGACCACAACACCTTACCTCATTATCCTCTCTTCAGGAGATCAGACTTGCCAGAACTGCTCAACCATATTAGACACTCATCGCGGTCTTTATGATCGTCTGTCAAGCTCAGCGTTCGGTGGTGCTCAGGTTCATGGTAAGGTTTCTTGACCACTGAGTAAACCACATCTGCTGATGAAGGTCACTGTGTGTGATGTGTATTACTGTAGAACCTGTGAGTACAGTAAGTGCATGGGCCTCGAGCTGTTTTCATGCTGTTTCCAATGTAAAGCCTGAACTGTCACACTCAATGTGTATGTGTAGTTTTCAGTGGAGCTAATAGACTGTATTGCAATCATTTTACAATAAGTTTTGAAACAAATAGCAGCATAGACATTACAAACTACACTTCACTTTATTCAATACCTCAATTATTTAGTGACTGACTGTCTTCTCCCTTTTTTCCCTGAGCCTCAGAGGTTTTTGTAAGTTGCTAAGTTCAAATAGAGACCAAATATCTTTGTAGTTATTCGCCCTGCATTTGGACTTGCAAAAAACCTCCAACGCTCGGGGGTGAAACGAGCGCAGACACACCGGTGTCTTGCGGCTGTCTCTCAAAGCCTCCTGTCCTCATCTCAACTTCACTCACGTCGTGTAGAGGTGTCCGTTCTCTACGTGCTGTTCCACTTTGGCCAGCTGACGGGCGTGTAGGGAGGAATGTGGGAAGGCAGCGTGCATCCATGGCAACCCCAGACAGGACATGAGGATGTTGATGAAGCCAGTCAGCACTAAGTCCCAGTGGAAGGCTGTACCTTTCAGCAACCTGGTACAAACGTTCACATACACGAGTTCTTAGCAGTTTGTCAATGAAAGACTCCCGCAGTCACTGGGACTGTTTGCCAATTCAAATGAACATGAGGATACAATAGAGCCCTGTAAAATAGACAAGACATGCTGCCGTAAAGGAGTGCGCTTACAGCACAATGTATGTTGAACTTGCTAAATCATCTATTGGCCAACATGAAATAGTGGTCTTACTTGTGCTCTGGCACGTGTGTGAGTGAGATGACGATGTTCTGGTCGATAAAGATGAGCAGCGCGAGGAGAAAACCCAGCCCGACCGCGCTCAGTACGTTCATTCCCGTCAGCTTTTCAAACGGAGGGTATCTGAAGATCGGGCCGTCGTGGACACTGAACACGGGGACTGACAGGGGCAGACATAAGACATATTGACATATTAGCATTTTAACACATTTCCAATGTTTAAAAAAGCTGAATCTGAGGAGGATAGTAAGCTTTTGTTCTGTGATAATATTTCAACCCGTTGTCTTTGACCCATATTTCATTGAGAACCCACACTGGGTTGAAGCCTCACTGGAAAATGAAATTTCCCTCCTGGAGAGGATTCATGGACAGGTGAAAGACGTTCTGTGCCAAGGCTGAGACTTCAAGTCACACAAGGGTATTCTCCTCTATCGATTCTGATATTCTGACAGATCTGTACTCACGCTGTATGTCGAGGAAAAGGTAGGAGCCAATAAAGGAGCATATCACCACAGAGATAGGCAACGCGCAGTCAGACACCACCTCTCTGATCTTGTGATTCAGATACGGGCTGCAGGGGGAGAAAAAAAGAAAAAGAAAAGGGACACTTGAGTATTTGCAACTCTGATGTAATAAATCCTGCGAGTTTTACCACAGTAGTTTACAGTAGTTACTCGCTCAGTTTGAAAAATGTTCCATGTCAAGTACTGAAAGTTTGCCACTGATGGGAAAGAACAATGACGTCCCAGGAGTCAGACACAGGCAGTCGCATTCATCTACATCGTGTATCACATTGCTACACCCGAAGGGTGAAAACCACTGTGCATGATTTGTAACCTTCTGTCCGACTCCTGGGATTTTTTATTCCTTTTCAGCTTCTCTTATCTTCATACAGGAAACAGGCAAAGGTGGAAAGTAACTGATCACATTTACACAAGTAATAGACCTAAGTACATTTTTATGGCACTTACAAAAGGCTGTCGTATTCTACTCCATAATTTAAGTCAAGTGTTCAGATCCTTTATTGAAGTAAAAGTAGCAGGACTATAAACAAATGAATAGTTTGGAAATATGATGCATTTTTTATTATACATTAACTTCCCCAACAGTGTGTTCAGTTTAAATTATGCTGTTTATTTAGAACAATAAGGACTTTTTCTTTTTACTCTAATGCTCGTCTTTTATTTCCTTTTCTTTTTATTTCCTCCTCCTAAGCAGATCTCTGTTTGGAAAAATATCTTTCCTGCCATCAATGTGCGTGAATTTTCGCCAGGAAAGGGAATAAACGTACTTCCCTAAAAGAGTGAACGTACCTCCTCTTGATGAGATAGAGGGCGTAACCCAGCCACAGAGTCCCCAGCATGAGCAGCAGGCAGAGGATGGGCCTCTCTCTGGCGCACAACACCAAAGACTCTGGCAGGAAGACGGACGCGTGTCCTTCGTCGTGGCCCAACAGCGAACCAGTCTCATTTTGATGGCCGAGCGTGTTGCCCGTCTGGTTCTTTGTCCTCTCCAGAATCTCCTGAATCTGCTGGAGCACCAGCGTGCTGTTCGTGGTCGCCAGTGTGGGGCCGTGGTAGTAGTGTTTGAAAACTGGGAGGTGTGGAGGAAAGGAGATGACATTACAGACAGACTAGAAGACTCCTCATGACAGTATTTACTCTTGGTGTCGACACATTTACCATAACCTTCAGAAGAATACCCCAGTACATATCATGAATAACACTTCTATATCATTTCAGACACTGGATTATTCCCTTTTTCGTCGTAATAATCAGAATATTTGCATGCATTCAAGCACATTCAAGCATTTTAAGCAATGCACCGGATACAGAATTTGCTAATTTTGCCGCAGCTGCAAACAGCCTGAGATTTCAAGAGGAAGAAAGAAAGTAAGAATCCACCATATGCTCATCCGTTTATTTCCTCTCTAATGACAAACCCTTGTGTGAAAGCCATAAACAGAAGCAACGTGAACAGACTAAAGTATATTGAAATTCTGAAACACGTTGAATGTAGTCGGGCCTCGGCTTTACTCACTTTTGACGGTGCCTTTCACTGCATCCCCGACAAACGCTATGGAGATGAACAATGCAATGACTTCTTCTGTTGAGCTAAGAGACATTGGAAGGCAAAGAAGCACGGCGTGATCATTCACACAGGCACAGACGCAACAGTCAATTCAAGGCAAAATGATAATCAGTTGATGATAATGGCTAAAAATAGGGAGTCATAACACGTGTCTTTCTTTTCGGTGACGTCGGCCTCAGTGCTGTACACGGCCACGCGGTTCAGTGTTCGACTACATCTTTTAGAAGTATGGCGGTAATGAATGGTGTGTCTTGTTGTCCACTCACCGTTTGAAGAGTTTCATCACCAGGCTGACATTGAACAAGCCTCCGAGGATGAGGAAGAAACTGTTCCATAAACCGATGCAGGCGTAGAACGCATCAAAGTCGAGGTTGTAGTCGTCGCAGATGCCCCGGATGACTATAAAACATAAAGACACACAACCACACACACACAATCTCATCATCAATAACAGTTTCATAGTAAATTTACTGCTACCATGTTTTTCAATGAATCATTGTCCAGGATACTAGTGTACAATTTGAAATGTCCGCTCCTCCTAGTGAAAATCCACTAGAAAAGAGTGTGCAGGCAGATCTGCTTTGTCAAATGAAATCTTTATTCTGACTACCAATTAATAATTCAAATTAATCTGAATGTGATGCAAGAAGAACAAAGAAGGGGCCACTGGAGAAAAACAGGTGCAGACACACAAGCCCTGGATAACAAAGAGAGAGTAGATCCAGTATTCAGCCTCCAGCTGTTCGGTGCACAGCAGTGAACAGTGGGTTCGATAAATGATGTCGACGAGTAGCGAGGTTGAACTTTGTTTATTAAGAGGATTGCTAAAAAAGTTATAGTTCGATAAAATGAGAATTTTTATCAAAGATAGGTCTCATGGTAACACGTGATTACATTTTGGGAGGAATGCAGATTTGGATCTGGATTTTGAAGGATTCTTCACCATCGCAAGATATGAGGACAAAACTTTTAACATTTTGCATTTTGAGTCATAACAGCATATGGGTGGGGGGTTTCTCAGCCTTGACGGAGGTCTGCGCTCTCTGAGTGATCTTGTTCTCTGTGGATTAGTCTTTGTGAGTGACCCCTTGACATTGAATAATTTATTATCAGTGATTTCATTTAAACTGATTTTCATTTAAATTCTCTTCCTCAGACACCGACAGTGAGGCGAAGGAGGACAGAGGTGAAATAGAGTGACCTGCGTCCATCGGCTGCCTAATGATGAGCGCAAATATTGAATTAAATGGGTTTGTTTTTTCATTTTAAGTTTGTTTCTTTGGCAACTGTCATGCATGTAGTTTCTCTGCCTTTTAGCAGATCAAATGAAAAGCTCATTAGCAGATGTGCTTTTTCTTTTGAGCAGTAGAACACAACACGCACCACTTATGAAAATGGCCAGTGGCGCAGTGGTCAGCGGAATGACGAGCGGCGAGCCGGCAAACAAAGCGTAGATAACTCCTCCGATGCTCTGGCCCACAATGGTCTTCTGGACATCTGTCAGCAAAAACACAAATTAACACAAAATTCAAAAGTGACGGTGAAAGTTTTTTACACCCTTTCCTCTCCTGCTTTGTTCGCGTATATGTGTCAGGTGAAAACTTGTTGTGCTGATATCATAAAGGCCGGAGTCTTTACCTATCTCGCCTCTTGTGCTCTCATCGTTCAGTGAGCCGAAGGCGATGGCCGGCAGTAGAATGGCAATGTAGAGAAAGATAGCGGTGGTGGTGTACTTCAGCAGGGAGCGGTCCTTCCCGGTGATTCCTTGATGGATTATTTAAAGGGTTATTAAAGATATAAAAACTGAACCAACAGCGTGGGGCTTTGAAGGAGAAGTCTTTTGATTTTGTAGCAGTAAGGAATCAGCCCATCTGACACATGGCCTCTCAGGAAGCAGCATTACAAGATATCGTTAGTACCGTCTGTGAAGTCTGAGGGGTAGAGGGGGAGTCTGCGACGGAGGTCATCGTAAACACCTTTACCAGCTTTGAAGAAATCTCTGCACTGTGAGGAGAAAAAGTTTAGTCAGGGCCACTGGATGCGTCAGTCAGTCTGAGGCTCTGGAAGCGATATTTTTAATCACGTACTAGAATGAATAAAGGGTGGGACCAGATGCAGAGTCATGATGAGCACAGGAGCATTAACATCCAGTAAGCAACCAAACAAATAATAAAAGTTAAAGCACATTTGTCCCCACATGACCCCTGAGGCCATTGTAACAGATTAGCAACAGCATCAGTCGTATCAGGTCAAATTGCAGCGCCACATGAAACATTGCGGCGTGGGCACATAGGTGATTTTCTTTTGCAAACTAGCTCAAATCGATATCCTTCGTGATGCCTCCGCCAACACAACAGCAGTAAAGAATCTTGGGTTCATGGATCTGGATTTATTTTCATAGATGTCCATACTGAATAACGTGTCTTTTCAATATAGAGCATCATTTCAAATAATTGAAGAACTGGCACCGTATAGCTTGTTTTTGTATCATACAAATTTTGGACAAGCAAAGTAGGATAATAGTAGGGTTTCGTATGTAATAAACCTACATTCAAATGCTGTTTTGAAGCTGTTTAAGAAAACAGGTGCAGCCACAACAACTTCACTTCGGCCTTTTACAACCCAAAGACACAACGCTGTCTGAGATGGCGGTATTTGGGTGTTCCCCCTTCTCCAAACCCTCCTGCTGCGCTCGCGCACACACACACACACACACACACACACACACACACACACACACACACACACACACACACACACACACACACACACACACACACACACACACTTCCTCTTAATTTAAACACGGGACATAATTAAGTACTTCATCATTCCACGGAGCTGCACACAGTCTGCTGCCAGGACCATGGCAGACCTGGCAGCCTTCACCAGTCTGTTGGCCAGATGCTCCTCGTTCCTCCGGCCTACATAATCATATAATCAGACTCGTCTACTTTACTGCACCGCATCTTTTACGTGGCTGGATGTGGAGTGGGAACACAACAAGGGTGGTCTCCACATGTGGGGAGACCTAACAGCTGGTAGAGAGTATAAATGTTGGTTTTACAAGGTTGTATGCTTTGTTAGCTACAGTTATATATCCTGGTTGTACAAGCTGTTCTAGGTTACTGCTTTTTGTCGTCACCATTGTTCTGACATACTGTAAATCATCCTCCGCTTTCGCACCTGAAGTGTTTTCCCTCGACGTGGATCTGAGTCCTCCGCTTCCTCCGCGACCGGCTTGTCGCTGGCGACAGAGAGCTGCTGGCGCTGGCAGACCAGCTCCTGTTTGAACTCCTCCTGGGTCTGGGCCTCCAGAAGCTTCTGTCTGAAGGAAATGTCAGAGAACATTGTGGCAAATGTTCGACCCAGTTCAATGGCCGTCTTGGTGCTTTTCTGAAAAAAAGGGGATGATGAGAAAGTTAAAGTTGTTGATGCATTCTGCTCGTGCCTGAGTATTTAATTTTTTTTTCCGGCCAACAGAGCACAGAAGCACAATTTTCTAAAGCATTTTTTGCTCAGTGTTGCAGAAAACATGAGGATACAAGTGATGGAGCAAAACCTTGAACCAAAGCTATGTATCTCTCAGAATGCACTCGAGAATGGAGGATTCTTTCAATATCCAGTTAATCTGCTGATTAACATCTCAATTATTCAGTTTATAATCATAGTTTATAATCACAAGGTAGGAAACAGCAGCAAATATTCACATTTTAGAATCTGGAAGCTGTAAATTTCTGAAGGCAGAAATGTTGCCCTTTTTTTTGCTAAATAAATAAAATAACATAAATGTCTGTTGGTCCACTAATAAATGAATCAACAAATTTGAAGATCTATCGGTTTGGACCTTACCGTTCTCGGAGGGGCCAGGATGAGGATGACGTAGCGAGCCTCGCAGCAGTTGACTCCCCAGTTCTGCGGCCTCTCCAGTCGGGTCACACACACGTGGCGCCTCTGCAGGCTCCGCACGTTGGAGCTAAATTGATGGGGAAATTATTTGTTTTGAATCGGCGGCGCATAGATGATTGATTGCGCGGCACTCTGCATTGGCAGGTGGCAAAATTAGAGGCCACTTATCAAGCTTTCACAAAATGACTTTTCCAATGAAAAGAGTCTTTTTTTGTGTTTCGCCCCTGTACAGTCGAATGACCTCAGCAAAGATCAGGAGGGAAATTACCACATAAATTACTCACTGATGTGGAAACTGGTTCAAATAGCTCCCGTACCCATAAATATTATCGGAGATAAACTCACAGAATGCAAAGCCAGGACTGCTGGTATCGAACGCCGGTGGAAGTAGCAGTCACGCCCTGAATGGTCTCTGACAGGAGGTGAACTGTGAAGCACAAAAATGTAACGAACAGCCGGAAAAAAAAAAGCTTGAATGCGGATATGCAAAGCAGCTTTCGGAGCAAACGCTTCACATCTCAAAATGATGCGAGTTCCCTTCTAAAAAAATGTTGTGCTCACCGTTAAACTCCTTTCCTCCGGCATCAGTGAACAGCGAGTTCATGACCTCGTCCACATCACATCTCCCGAGGCCCTCGTTCACCACGTGGGTCAACATTCGCCGCAGGACCTCGTCCAGGGTGGCAGCCTTCTCATCCAAAATGATGCTCGCCTGGGCCAGGAAGCTGTCCAGGTCCCTGTGGGCACGCACTTCCTCCTGGAAGTTCATCGGCTTCACACACTGGTGAGAGGCAAGAACAAAGGAAATTCTGATCGTAATTCGACTGTGAAACAGGGGGATAGTAGATTGTGTTATAGTGTTATAGGCCTGTCGCTCAGTCCTCCCATATTAAAGAATGATTTTTAATTCAGCACAGTTCTCAGTCAGTCAGTCACGGTGATCTGACGGACATGTTAGGGACCCGAGGGCACAAGTGGGAGCTGTAACCAAATCAGTGGGGTTATCTTTAAAACATACAGTAGACGGAGCAGAACGATACTTTCTGGTCTGTATATTCCGTGGTAAGAAAGAAAGATGTGTAATGCAGCTTTTCAGCGGGAAAGATTGTGACCGACCGGGGGAAGCAAATCTTACTTTTCTTGTCGTATTTAAAAGTCCAAATGCAGGCCCCTCGAGATCTGCACATAACAGAGAAACACAAGGAATCACTCACTACTTGCACAACACTTTTTGTATTTCTGAAGTTGTGAATATAATTAGTGTTCTCTAATATCAATAGTTAATATCAGTCTGCCCAGTTCATGTCCACGAAGTTGATATTCATGAGTGTGAGAATTATTCTCAGATAGTGAAAGTGGCTGGAGTAGAATACAATCATCTGTTCTCTCTCACTTATATTTATTCTTAAAACAAGTCCTATGTAATATACAACAGCTGACTCATAGAGCACACATACGCACCCGACACACTGATCTTGATCGGGTTTTCGTAGACGTGGTCCTTGTGAGAGGCAACGGGGGAATTTTGCCCAGAATCCTCCTGCTCCCCATCCTGCAGCTCTGTGGATCAAACACAAAACAGTCACCGTGGAGTATCAACCAAATCTCCGTCGACATTATTAAATACAGCACTTTAATTTCCTCTGAGGAGTTTCTGTGTCGGAATAACTGTTCACATAAAAACAATATCAATAGTGGAGGCCATTACAGCCTCGGTTGTCGACTCGCTGCAGTAAGTCACGCTGAGATAAACTGTCCCTTGTATCAAGGTTAAGATGCTGTGCTATTCACACAGGGACAGTGTCTCCAGTATAGGGGACAATTTATTTTTGCCCACCCACCACTATGCCATCTGTTGACAAGCGCACAGCAAGGGGGAGGGAGCAGGGTAATAAAGTAAGAAAAATCCTCCCTAAACCAGACGCGCGGCAACATAACAATAGCAGCGCCTCGTAAATTACTTCATCGAATAGAAGATAAAAATGGCATCTCGACTGTGGGTTTTATGAACGCGGAGCGAAGCAGACCCAGGATTAGAGAATTAACCATAACCCCTTCACAGGGCAAAGCTTTGAGCAATGAATATTCCCTCTCCCCGTCATTGACTCGGAGATCATCTGCCTCGTTATTTCGCCATTAATTAACTTCTCAACACACAGCGGAGGGACTGGCTGTGCCCACCAGTATGTGAAATGGGTCATCAGTGAGCAGCAAGAAGCTTTGGCAATAAATGATTGGGTGTTATATCCAGTTTTCCTGATGGATAAAAAAAAAAGGAACCTGAGTTATATCGTGCGAAGGGTTTCTTATCAAGTACATGAAACGGCAGAGCCCGTGCTGGGAAAAAGCAATCGGCGTAAACTAAATGCTGTGTCACAGCAGCTACGCACCCATCTCTTGGAAAACGTATCCATTCTTGGACCTCCCAGTGGACGGAGCATCTGCAAGGGAGAAAAGACAAACTCAACTTCTTGCTTAGTGATTAGAATTCACATGAGAGTATGTGCTACAGTTTACATGATACATAAGGTGTTGTCCGACACACGATTTCCAGAAAATGTCCCAAAAAATTGGGTCTGGACATTTGCCGGAGTTTGCCGTTCACATTAGTGGAACGCAGCAGGAGATTGTCCAAGTCAGATGCCTTCACAATAGCAGAAACACTTCAGGAACATTCAGGCGAGGAGGTAGATCTGAGATAGATCCCACCCGCTCTGACATTTTGTGGAAATTTGCATTTGCGCTCTCATACACAGCCCCTCCAGAGAAGGTCCAAAAGTCCAGACGACAGTGCAGTTCTGAAAGCAGCTAGTGTAAATTAAAACCACAACTTTTTAAAACACATTTTATGCCATTAGTCATTAGCAATAGAAATTAGATTTTTCTTTAATGCAACAAAGCCTCGGCCAGACTTAAACCAGACGCCAGGTCTTTCATGATCAGTCCCTTAAACCCTCAGACCACCAAGGCACACCAATACCATAACATTCTAAATATTAGAACATGGATAAAAGCATCGATCTCCCTCCATTGCAGACCTGTTGATTAATATGTTGCCATTGGAGAAGTTCATGTGGAATGATGCACTTTTTCAGTCTGTCAAAAGGTCAAACCTCGAAGAGATTTAAAGGGATCTGAAAACATTATATGATTTAATTTAAAGAAAGTGTAAGTCACATGGTCATATTGACAATAAAAGAAAATTGAAAAACCCCCAAAACGTGCTGAGAAACTCGGACAAAGAGAACCCCTTTCGCTCTCAGTTACAACATGAATCTGCTGCCGACTGTGTCTGATGTTTTCACAGGCACTCGTGTATCTGTGAGACCCCGCTGTGGCTGTACACATGAGCTTTTACTTGCCTGGGGCAGAGTTTGGCACCCGGGGCTCCCGAGCAAGGCTATATCTCAAAGCAGATTAAAAAGAACATTCCCAGGCCTCCTCCTCTTCACAGGAGTCACAGACAACAGCGGTGTCTCGCAGCTTTATACAAATAAACTGCTTGAGCCAGACCTTTACGGTCTAGTCTGATAAAAACAAAGGTCAAGTTTATTGTTAATAATCTCAACTTTATCCAATCAGCAACGTGATTGATAATAGAGACTGGCGGCCAGGGAACAGCAGCGCCTCACACTCGTCTCATCAGATCCAGCAGAAAAAAGTGAGAAGCTGTAAATAGACATTTATGCTTCAAAAGACGAAACTGACGAGTGAGAGTCAGTGTGGGAGTTTTTCCACATGGGGAGAATTTTGACATTGAAACTACTCCTCGGCACAGTCTTGGCTTCCTGACCCCTTGGCCCTGCTTGTGAACTAGGTTTTGGTGAATTCTCTGGATGTAGTTTAAATTAAAGAAAGATAAAATGATTACAGTAAATAATAATTCTTTTCTTATGCCCTGTGTTCATGTTAATGTCGAAATCCTTTTTTTTTCTCTTCCTGTGAAATATTTCTTCAAAACAATATTTAAACTCATCTTGAACATCAGTGTATTTGTACATAAATGTATCCTGTCAAATGATTATGAAAGACAAACTAAACCCACTCTTCATATAAAACAACTCGAGCCAAGCAATATAATTGAGGTGTGTGTGTGTGTGTGTGTGTGTGTGTGTGTGTGTGTGTGTGTGTGCGCGCGAGCGTGTGTTTGTATCTCAGTCGGTAAAACTGTCACTGTTTACTTTTCCAAGAGCGCACAGTCACACTTTAATTTATTAATTTCTCCCTTATCCTCCTTCTCTTCAGATGACTTAAAGCCTTAGGGATGTTGTACTAATCCCTGCCATCCTGCTAGCTGTGGGATAAGGATGTCCTTGAGCTATAGGAAACAGAGGAATCCTTGTTGGGTCTCTGGAAACAAGTTCTCAGAGTTACAAAGTTGTAAACTCCGTTGAACTGTGCAAGGTCAAACCGGCAGACGGGTGATGGGACATGTCGTTTCGGAAAAATAAGGGGTCATTGTAGATTTTCTCATGAATATAAAGGCCTCTCTTTATCGCCTGCTTTGTAGTGGGACATACTGTCATGTGCTGAGTTACAATCAGCCGCCGAACCTCAGTCAACCTTATGAAGACCTGATTTGACCATGGTGGATGCGGACAGCTGTACCATGAACTTAAGGTCACACTGTACACATTCATATATTGAAATAAAGCAAATAACCGGAAAGAGGAAGCACAGCTCAGTCCACTTCAACACCTCAAACGCTGCCTGGTGTTTGTTTATGCACCGTGGCGGATATGACCACTGGACCAATAGTAAGCAGTTTGTTACCTTTTACTCACTGATGTATACGTCTTTTTGGTCTTCTCTTTAGACATTAAAGAAGTTCATTATGCATCATGACACTAATCCACAAAGAGACTGAAGTGTCACAGCACAACAGAACAACATTCATTTCTAGAGCACATTTCATACCAGCAGAGATTCAGTTTGCTGCAAGTGAGATCAAAATCAAAATGAAACCTGTATATGCAGCATATACATTTACACACAGTATGCAAAGCATGCACGTAAGTGTATAAAAACATCACCCTGACTCTCTTTTTGCACAATAAAACTTATCAAATACATATCTGCTTTCAAACGCTACTAATGTTGGAGCACATCAATATCATGTGGTCAGATTTCACCAGATTTCGATTGACAGGCCTGCACCTTTAGATTTAAGAGTTCTGATAGGTTAATGCTGAATGAGGAGGTTGTTTAGTAGATGTGAGTACCAGTATTGTGCAGTCAAATTATTATTATTATTATTTTGATTGCATAATACTTTTGTTATAAATTTGTCATGGAAGGGTGAGAGCAAGTGGATCTGCTAATATCCATTTCCACATTTCTCAGATTTTGAGAGGACCAGCAGAGCATTGATGAGGGGCGATGGACCGGGGAGCCGGTCAAAGGGACAGTACGCGATTTTTGGAGAAAGCTCGTCTCTCTCTTTGTTGTTGCAGATGATTTTACTGAACTGACCAGGCCACGAACCTGTAGCCTCAGGTATGTGAGCGCTTACCACGAGGCCAAAACCCCTGTTTTGATCTGTAGTTGAAAACTGACTGACCCGCTGAAGCTCAAATAGCAAATTCTTACTAACTACAAGAAAATATGACTAACAGAGACACGGTAGGTTTGATAAAGCCTCTATATAATCACACGATCATCAGCTTCGGCCAGAGAATCTCCTTCAACAAGCTTTGAAATTTGCCAGATTAGAATATTGGACATTTTTCTCCAAGATAATCTCCTTAATCCTCGACCTGAGAAAAAATCAAGCAGGACTGTTTAACCACTTAATGGCACTGAATAGAAAACACATGTCATATTCTGTGTTTAAGGGCAGCAGGCAACGATTGTTTTCATTTTCATTTAATATGCCATCTATTGGTATGAAAACATATTTTAAAGAATTGTGAAACAATTTTCCTAAAGCTCATGTCCGACCAGCAATCCAAAACACTTCCATGTTCAATTTACTGTCACACACAAGAAGACCAAAAATATATAATTTGGTATTTTTGTATAATTCAACAAATGAAGAAGTCGCCAATTGAAGATTCAGTGATAAAAGAGAGTTTTCTAGAAAGGAAAATGAGTGGAATATACATTTCATTAATCAATAGGACTGAATCAATCTTTCCCTTCCTGTCACTGGTGTGGTGCTGTAGAGCGTTCAAACAGATGCTGAACATTATTTGCAGGTCTGTCGTAAAAACAGAGAGGTGTATTTCATTTATTGCCGTGTCGTAAATATTGACCCACATCTTTTGCTTTTGGTTTTCTCCCTGCTCTGGACAATGAAAGCATCATATTCTCTGTCTTTCAGGTCAAAACTATAAAAAAAAAAATATATATAGATAAAAATAAATAAATAGCACCCAAACAAGGAGGCAAATTAAAGAGAATAACAGTATTGTGAATACTTATGGTACAATGCAATATGAATCAACCCTTTCAAACACACACACACACACACACACTGCTATAGAGAGGGCTTGACACAGATGTCTCATGTTTCACCATGAAAGACCTTCTCACCCAACTCCACCCCTGCACAACTCACCAGATGGCACAAAATGGAGGACCTTTTTAGATTCCATGTTCTGCAGGTTTTTAGGGGGTTTTTTTTATAGGTGAGACGCTTTCCAAAGGTCAACCCATTATCATTCTCTCTGCTCCCTAACTTACTAGTGATCCCTTCTCAGTATGTACTCATACACACACACACACACACACACACATGCTGAAGTAGAATCACCTCCCTGCACCTCCTCCAGCAGCACGTGGGTTTTGGGGGGAGGAAGTGGCAGGGGCAGGAACAGAAGGCACGGAGGGTGAGAGGGCTGTTTGTTTCTGCTGGGTCCTTGTGCCTATGGATTATATACCTTCAAAAGAATTAAATAACGAAATAGCGTTTGTGCATTTGTTATTGAACTTTTTGTCACGTTCTCTCTTATTATTACTCTAATAAAGTCTTTTATTTTGACTTTACTCTCAATAAAGTCGTAATTTAATAATAATAAGAAATAATTAGAAAAAAAATGTAATATTACCAGAATAAAGTCATTGTTTAATAAGAAAAAGTCATAATATTTTGAGGAAAAGAAAAAAAACAATACTGCCAGCCATTACCTCCTCCTCAAAAGAGCCAATCCTAATAGCTGTGATAACATGGTATTGATGTACTGAAACTCCACAGCATAACGTTCACTAAAAATACCACTTCAGTGAGTTTTTAAAGGTAGACTCCGTGGAGGGCAAAGGTCACCCCTTTCCTCGTGTCTATGCATACAAACAGCCTCTTCGGTGATTCGTCTCTCCCCTTTGATATCACATTTGCACAGATATGTGAAGACCTCATACCGGCTGCGACCGCTAAATCAAAATAAGCGCAGCATGAGGAGCAGGATGCACTCTGCTCTGTCAGACTCTGTCAAGGTTAGACAGTGAGGAAGTGGGCTGACGCAAGCCAGTTGCAATAAGACATGAACAGAGCCGGATAAAGTAGTCGAAAAGAGGCCTGATTCAAGGATCAAACTAAAGACACACCGCCCCCAGCGGTCAGAAGCTAAAACTCAAACTCAGTCAGACCAGCTGCACAGGAAAATCTAAAAAAGGTAAAAAATATATATATATATTCCCCTGGTGATCATGATTCTCAGGGATATTCATATTTATTAATAATAAAAATGTAAGTAAGTAGTGGAGAAGTAACCACGAATGACACAACTCTAAGATTTTTTTTTTTTAATAGGGGGAAAGATAGAAAAAGTCATATGAAAAACAATTCAAAAAAAGTAATGATCGGTTATTGGTATTGTGCTGTTCAATAAAACATTGAGTAATTGATCAGTCTGCAGGTTTACCGATCTACATACAAACATTAGATAACGTGCACTATAATATTTAGCCAGTCGTTCTCAATTGTCTCATCAATTTCTTCTATATTACAGCTGGAGTTACAACAAAACTGCTTAGCTATTGTTTAACTGGCTGTTACTTCCTAATTTTTTCTTCTCTGATTCCACACGTCTGCTCCAGAAAGTTTGCACCTTAAACTGAAATGTTTCCATAACGGTAAAATAATAATTATACATATGTTCATATAGCATTTTTCAAATGAGAAGCATATGGTGTTTTCCCAGGAAGAAAATAAATAAATACAACACACACACACACACACACACAGACAGACACACACAGACACACAGACACACAGCAGATGTCCTGAATACTTTTGTATTTATTTGACTGAATAAAAGTTAAGCGGTGGAGGCAGTGGTACGACTGTCACCTGTTTACTATTATTTGTTTTCACTCACTGGGATTTTTCTTGATTGAGTTTGACTCCAGCGAAACAATTTAATTCAGCCTGAAGGAGCGAACTCCACTTATTTCTATTGACAGGCACACGTAGGAGGAAATCGTATTGCCGTGTTTTTATCTGACAACTTGGGAAGCATATTTCATTGCCACTGTGGAATATTAATATAAACAGTACAAAAAAATTAAGAGAGGACCTGTGCAAGCGTAGGTGATTTTCTACGGGGAAATATATTTTGCATCCAAAACAAATAGTGCTTGTACAAGCTGGAGACTTTCTCCCTGTGGATTCTTTCTGTTTAATTTAAAAACTGCATGATGGAATTACTCACATTTTACCTGCTGGTTATTTTTTGTAGAAGTTGCAAGCCAACTTTAAAGACTCTTTTATTAATTGACACCAAAGGCAGACACAAGAGACGCTTTTGTTTACAAGTATGTTTTAAAAAAAATTATACAGGACAGCTTTTTTTTCCGGGGGGGATGGATGCAAACTAAATAACCCAAGCCTCCGTCTAGAAACCGTTCATGGCAATCATATGAGAATACGATAATAAAGGGACACAACTTTCAAAACAATCACCACTTTGGCCCAAGCCAAAAATAGAAGAAACATAGTGCAGATGTGGCTTTTCCTTTGTCTGCCATGAGATGGCAGCACAGTCTGATGCTAAAAAGCATCTTCTTATTTACTTTTACATTATGAAAAAAGCCAAATGTAGATCTTATTAGATTTTTTCTGAGGACCTTTCTTTAAAGAAAATCCAAACATGATTTACAACACCCTAGAGCAGAAAGTCAATGTTTTGAGTGATCTTTTGCTTCTCTTTTTAACAATGCCTCTTGCGTGAAAAAAAAACCCTCACACTTTTTGGGAGATTATATTAATCTCATGAAAGTTTCCTCAGCTGGACGCAGGAAGAAACGGACAGACAACATGAACCGGTCAGATCTGAGCCCAGTGAGCTCATACACCACTCCCCGCGCTCTCTGTATAAACATCCAAGTCAAATAGTGACCACACCATCACTAACAGAAGCCAGGAAAGCAATGAAATGTTGCATTAATAAACTAATGTTCTGTGGTCAAAGGGTTCAGTGCAAGAGCACAATGAGTTTGGCTACTGTGAAACATTAATCAAACTCCACGAGTGCCTGAGGGGCATAACTGAGGGAAACACAAACATAAGAATCACCCGAGGGGCATTGTCAGAGGAACACACACAACACGCAAGACGTTTGCATTGTTGGCTGTAAAAGCCAAACAAGCACACTGTCTCTTCGTGATGGATATTCAATTAAAATCTGCACAAAGCACTGTTATGCACAGTAGTTTCATGCGAGTTAGATGAGAGCTAATGGGTGAATTTGTTGACAATATTTGACTGACTGGAAGCTAGAAATGTGTAACAGGGTGAGTGTCAAAGCCTCCAGTCAAACATTAAATATTGTTTGCATGTGTGTAGAAAGACTGTTCAGAGAAATCTGTCATTTTAAGGTTCTTTCATGGCGTTGTTTTTCTTACTCGTATATATATATAAAAGCAATAACTGTGATTTTAAGAAGTAAAATGGATTTTGTTGATGATCAGTCAATTTGATATGACTCCTGTGTGCAAAATTACAAACATAAGTGTTTGTTACTTAGAACATATGGTCATTCACTACATGCTACCGATGCAACAATTAGGGTCAAACATTTACACTTTTCTGTGCTGATTTAGTTTTCCCGCTGAATTTGCAAAATCTGTTCTGACTAAATTCCTGCTCATTGTGTTCATACTTTGACCTCTCTCCATGAAGGTCATCACATCTCCAGCCCAAATCGTTCACCGCATATCATTCTAAACATACACAATAAACCTGCGTGTAATCATAGACCCTATCTAAAATCCACGGCCATTATTTCATCACACATTTTTCACATTTTATTCTTCTTGAATAATACTCAAGTGAGATTTTGTGCTATGGTTCATTTTAAGTATTTGATGGGTATTGTTTTTTAATCATGGACCAATTCACAGTGATAAGAAAGTAAATAACAGCCAAACTTTTCCTGGTTCGGTTCAACCCTCCCATGTGGTGCTCCCGCAAAGAGAAGAACAAGAACAGATGATCATCCACAGATACACGTTTTATGGCCCTTACCTTCTGCAAAACGATTCTCAGTAACTCCGGGCATCTCCTTGGCTTCCTCTTTGGTCTTCATCCGGATACTTGCAATGCGACCAACAAAAAAATCTGTATAATTTTGGATAGGGCAATGGAAACTCAATTAAAGTACAGAGGTGAGTGTGGTTCCTGTGTGTGACTTGCAGCATGAGTGATCTTGCAGGCAGGCTCACAGGTAGATGGGACGGGGTCCCAGCCAATGAATAACACTTTAATGTCCTCTGTGCCAATCACAGTGAAGCTGACTTCAAGCTGGGATACCGGGGGAAAAGGTGACGAAGAGAAGCAGGAGGATATGAAGAAGGGGGTGGAAGGTGTGAGGAAACTACTTGTAACCCATGCTGGGACTCATTGATATTTTAATGCCACTCTGCTGTAAGGCACTTACCATTGTACTGTTTTGCTAAACCATGAATGCAACCATTGCATAGTATCTCATGGAGAACTGTTTACCTGTTCAGGTATTCATGTAATTCTAATGGCTCCCTAACACAATCTCTAAGTAGGCATGTACTAGATCAACCATTACAGCATTTCCCCAGCTGCTGAAGTTGCAGTCTTGTGTTGTTTTGTGATGCAGGGATACAAGGTACAATACACCATCTATACATAAAGACTTCTGTTGCTCCACAGGTTGCTCACACAGTCTCTGTAAAGCAGAGTGTGTGGATATTCTGTCTGCACCTAACTGATTATCATGTATACCAGAATATCTGCCAGAGGACATGAAGAATTGGTTAGTGCTCAAAAAGAACTAGTTCCGGTGACGTGTTATCCCACGTCATCGGAAGTCAAAGGTGTTTGAAGCTGTTCCGACTGGCCACACTTGCAGCCGGGTTAAAGGTCGGCCGTCACAGAGAGGGACCAAACATGACAACATGAGAACTATGGTGCACATTTTCAGGCGGTGCTCTCTAGAATTTTGTTCATTTGTAAACATCAAAAGTCACTTTCTCACCTCTGCACAGCTGTCCAATCACTGTGTGCAGTGGGTGTGAATGTTGGATTGTCTGTGACACAGCCACCCCAATTCAACTGTCAGGGAAGGATAAGGGGAGGGGGTTTCAGCCAGGCTACCTTCCAGCAGCCCTGCTACACAATCTCATTCTCCCTGAATGAGTATACTCCAGAGATTTAAGCAATCTAAGTGTATGTTCTGAGGTGCATGGGGTTTTAATTTAGTTGAACTGTGAACCAATCAGTGCCGCATTATATTAACAACACTACAAGTCCACAGCCGTGCCTGGCTGCAGGGTGCAAATCCACTTTGGCACAGCAGTGATTAGAGCTAGATGCTTGCAAAATATAATATGCTCACAGTAACAATAATATCCTGATGTTTACCAGGTATGTTTCCCATGTTCACCATATTGGCTTAGTATCTTCAATTTTGCAAATTAGCCATAAAAACCAAAGTAAAACCAAAGCTGACTGTAATGTCATTAAAAAATATTGGACTAATTAAAGTTTTGCCCTCGTGATGACACTTGGAGGAAAATTCAAAGGCTCAACAAAGAGTATGAATGTCGGCACCAAATTTCATGGCAATCCATCCAAAAGTTGTGAAGAGATTTGACTCAAACTCGCACATGAGAACCTCAAGGAGTTGGAGGAAAAGTCAGGGATTTGTACATGTAAATTTATTAGTATGAAGACTTTAAATTCGTGCATGTTTTATAATATACAGTATACTTGGTAACAAATGCATGATAATAAGGACACACATTTGCACGAAATGCATTTACACATTGTAATACTGGTTCTCTGGCTACAAACTTACAGAGTCTAAATGTAACTGAAGGGATGAACAGGTCCTCTGTCAATAATACTGGCGACATGCAGTCATCAGTTTGTATGTAGGTAAACAAGTACCTGAATTATACAATTACATATGTTTCATCATTAACATACATTTCATACTTTCAATTTCTATTGTTTGGATATTGTCAAGTTTTCCTGCCCCTGAATCGGATGATTTATTCATTGAGACACATTTAAACTGTCTCTGGGAAGTGACCTGGCATCAAACAGTTTGAGGCTGTCAAATAATAACAAACCCAGTTGTTATATAATTAATTGACAAATGACTCCTCCAAGTCCTAGTATAGGATTAAGTCATTATAGTTCATTTGAGTTCACTGGTGCAGCGCGACCTGTTAAATCAGAGGTATAGCACAATGAATCTCAACAGAGTTTTGATTTGCAGTGATTTCCATAGGGCAGTGGGATTTCCATTTTGTTTCACAATCGCAACACTATGCTATCCATTACTTCCTGTATAGGCCAGGCCAATAATATCAACAAACCAAATCCCTCAGTGTACGGAATTTCACATTTTATAATTTTGGGCAGCAATTACAGTAGATTTAGACAACAATAAAATGATAAACTCTTGAATATGCATGCACAATCAAATCAATTCTCAGTGTTTCAGTATTTGACAATATTGTCATTATATCTTTGTTTGTGCTGACAACTAAACACAGTAAACGAAGTCTCTAGAAATGGTTAATCTGTATATGACTGTTCCAGGCTAAGCATTGACTTATTGTACTAACTGCTTCCTTCAGCCCCCAGTATCATAGTTCACCGGCAAGGTATTAATCCATCGTACCAGCACTGTAAGGTTGCAAACAAGGATTTTCATTATCAATAGCCTACATCTGACCATTTTTTAACTGATTGTTCAGTGAATAAATATAATAATTCCCCCTGAAGCCAATATTTGTTTTGTCTGACCAGCATCCAGCCTTTTTGCTTTTACAATTGAAATAAAAATCCATTATAAAAACAGTTGTTGATGAATAACTAATAACTTAATCAACTAATCATCGCTAGCCGTAGTTTAGGAAAATAACAAAATTGCCACGGATGGAGGGGGTCAAAAAGGGCCCAACAACATTGATTTGCACATTTCTTTCCACCAAGATTGACTGAAAAAAGCACCAGCAAAATAGTCCAGCTATACAGTAAAGAAGCTTTAAAAAAAAGAAGAAGAAACAAACCAACCAACACACTTGCAGCGATAACAGTTGTCTGCCCATGTTGTTGCTTAACAGTTTCCGGCCACAGGTGGCAGTAGTGGGCTCCACCAGTCCAGTGAATGAGCATAGGAAGCGTAGAAGAAATTACGCGCCAACTCTTGTATTTCAAAGCGGGTTGTTTTGAGTTCGACGGGATTTACTTTTACACTACAGAAACAAACCTTGTTCTTCTGACTTTTCACACGCACGTCTTGATTACGTTGAACGGTGCACGGTCACCGGGAGCGGAGCTAATTTACTTAAGCACTGGATAAGCTAGCAGTGCCACGGGGCGCTGCAACCATCTGTTTCAGGCCGGCGACAAATGAGTGCAACACCAACGTTGTGGTTTCTCCTTCTGTCGGTGACTCCACTCCTCGCATCCGGAATCGTCAGGATGTAATAATCGTCATGGCAACTCCATCAACTTGACTGATACGCTTGAAACACACCGGGTCCAGAGAGGATGTTCTCCTGAAGGTAAGAGCCGTGTTACTTTAATTGTGTGTGTGTGTGTGTGTGTGTGTGTGTGTGTGTGTGTGAGTGTGTTTGGCTTGTTTGTTGCAAGCACCTGATACTTGTTGTGAGTCATAACTGCACTTGACTCGCACATATCACATTGTCCAGTGGTTGTCGTGGCTTCTCTTTGCCATGATGTTACCTCTGTTACGCTTTGAGTTAAGTGGAACTGTTTAAGTGCTGTATTTTTCGATTTATTACACATTAGCTGTGCATGGGATGATTGTTATCAGAGCAAAGTGTCATTGGTCATTGGCGCGTGGTTTGACTAGGTGTTTCAGATTGCACTATTGATTAATGATCCCTTCGAATTGAATTTGACTTTTTATCCAGGCTTTTGGTCTAAACCACTAGTACATTCATGAAGTCTTAACTGGTTAGTTATAGAAATGTTTGTAAATCTATGGCATGAATATTGTAGTAATCCAGACAGATTCTCAGCCCAATGGCACCTGACCTACAGGTGCCAAGAGGAGCCTGACACAAGCCTGAAGCTCCTCACTGACAGAGGATACACGTGGTTTTACACACCCTCCCCAGCCATAGATCACTACAGCATTCATTTGAATTCCTATGTAATGCTCCCATCCCCAAGATCCTACTGATATAACACAAGCAAGTTTGAAAAGCCAGTGAAGTAACTGTTCCAAAAGTTACTTAAAGTAACGCGCGGCCCTTGAACGTAATTGCTTTTATCAAGGTCAATGGGTTTCTGATGCTGAACTACTACTGAGGAGCTCGCCGACAGTTGCTTGATCTTTAATTTCCACCACAAACTACAAGCACAACAATGTGTTTGCAGCTGCAGGTAACTTTTCTGTGAGGTCAGTCCGGGACTTTCTGAAAGTAGTATCCCAGGAGCAATAAGGCTGTTGTGCTTTGAACATCTTCTTGACACTGACTCCTCCGCCGGAAACAGGGAGAGCGAATGTCCTTCCATTCCACAGTTCCCTGCTAAGAGTTGTGACAAGGTTGAAGCTGGGATTCTGGAAAGAAAAATTCATTGCGCGAGTCCGTAATGGCAGACGATGAGCTTGCACGCATTGTTAAAGCCGATCACATAAGTATGGAGCTTGTGAGATCAGCAGGGGGTTGAAATGTGTTGCAACAGCCCAGGTGCATCTTTTGCCTCACGTTGGATTTTGGGCATAGTGATAAGGAAGGGCTTTTATGAAGAGGTCACAAGTGCTCTGAACTGAAGTTAATGAGCAACAATTAGGTAATCAGTGACCCTGGATACTGTTGACCCTGCCAGAGATGTTAGTGCTCTGTCCCTGGCAGTCTAGTTCGAACAGGACAATAGACCCCAGCGAGCCTGAGGCATGAACTGTGAGCCTCACAAAAAATGGTGGACATAATGATACAGATAGATAACATATTTTCTGGATGAGCAGGCCCGAGGCAGCGGGGTAGCACTAATAAGGTGACAGGGAAAACTTGGATCAAGGCAGTTTGACTGGGTCTTTTGTCTATAAAGTAATACACACCATGGAACATATCTAAATTATTTTTTTCCCTTTGCAAATATAACTTCATTAAATGTTACATATTTCATTCATTGTTATTTAATAAAATCTTTTATTAATTGTCTAGTCCCTAAATTTTGAAAATATTGAACATTGCCTTTCCCATTTCCCAAATCCCAGCTAATATCAATTTAATTGCTCAGTTAAAACATTTATAATCATCCCATTTCTAGCAAAATAGCCACAAAAAAAAACCACACTCAAAAGAATGTGGAAAGATTCAGAACATTTTTCTTTGAATCTTGCGAAAGCCGCTGCTTAATCCCCAGACAAAATATTAACTTAACTGTGGCTTTTTGTATTTCTCTTCATTTACATATTTCATCATGAAAAAGAAGCCTCCTCCCTCATTTGGGTGTTCTTTTTTTTCTGATTGCAGTCTGCAAGTTTGTACAAGGATAACTTAATGGATGACATTCGCATTTGCCATTTTCTAATTGGTCTGTATGAAAGTTTGGCTTTTCATCATAAGTATGTTTGAGCACCCGTGTGGACTCTCAGCACGTTTCCGTAACAGCAGAGAGCCTCGGTCACTGCAGGTTGCATTAAAAGCTCTGTGTGTTTGACCCACAGTAAAGATGTCTGCTGTACTGCTTGTACAAAACACAAGGGGGCAGTATAACCTCAGTCTTGCCTGTAAGTCCTTTATTGTATAATCTCTGCTGTTACTCAAACTACAAATGCCTCTTTTGTGTTCTTTCTTCCCTTTTCCTAATAGTCAAGGATTTACATAATGTTTTGAATGGAATGAAATGAAGATATATGCAAATAAGACTTTTTGCTGTAATACTGATGAAATGGCTGTGGCCTGAAGTGGTACTGAACACTTTGCTAAGCACATAATTATGTCAGGTCCTCGACTGATTGCCATGCCTCGGCTTTTTGATTGCTAATTAGGCCCTTCACAACGTTTTTTTTCGTTTCTTACATACCTCCACCTGGGTTGTTTCTGGTCAATCTTGTTCAATATTACAGAATTGGCAACTATTTTGATAGTTGATTGAATTTCAGTTTTTTCAGTTATTTTTTGTACATAATAAGTAAAAAATGATAAAAGTCTCTTGTTCCACCTTCTCATATATAGGATATATTGTTCTTCTTTGTTGTATATTCTAATATACATGATTTACAATTAACTATCAACTTGAACATGGACTTTTTTTCATATCTCTCCCTCCGACAAAGTGCCGAAGTAAGGCACCTGGGCATGGGTGTTCAGACTTAACCTAGTATTCAAAATGTCAAATAAGTTGGCTTCCACTGTAGGCCTTCCTTTTTTTTTGTCTATCTGTGCCTGTTTAAGTAATAAACACTATGACGTGTAAATCTGAAATTATACATTTCTTCTTCCATTTTTTCCCTATGTCAACAAATAACAAAATACTCCCTGGAAATTTTTAAGAATTGTACTTGACTTATTCATTCTAATATATAATGGTACAGAAATGTCTACATTAAACATAGAATTGTAATAGATTGCATCGCACTGACTTGAAATCGTCTTCCCTGAATCATCTTGTAGGGCCACAATGCGAGTTGGCCATCACTATCTGTCAGGCATTTAATCATCAAGACAACAGCCAAGGACAGGATATGTGAGTAACAGAGAGACTGGCACATCGACATGACTGCTCTCTTTGTGGACTGTGAACCCGTGCGTGGGATCTACCACCGCACTGCTGACCCACGACACAGTGCACGCAGGCATCAAAACTGAATAACATATAATTGTATTGAATTGATCTGCTCTATTGACACCGATACCTGATCAAGCTATTTGGGACAGCAGGGGACTGATATCCCATATCGCTATTGATTGGTCCTTCCCTTATTATGATGCAGATTTTTTTTCTATATTATTATTTTATATTATCTGGCAGATTAATAAACAATGGACATAATCATTATTGCAGCCCTAATATGGAACTTTCTGTGTTTTGCATGTGTTTAATAGTTTAAGTAAAATACTCAATAGGGAGAGGAACAGCATATCTAAGATTTTGTGCATGACCTCTGATGATGTTTTTGGCAAAGTGGAGTGAAGCAAAGGTGGATTTATCAAGGCTGACTGGGTTAGGTGATGTGCTACTAATGGGCAGGACTTGGCTTGACTTTACATCTGGAAGTAAAGTTGCGGAAAAGTTGTTGTTGAGCAGTTGGTGGGTGTCTGCAAAGAAAAGGCAGAGACAGAACGAGATCATGCCAACCTCATGCCCATATCTTTGCCCATGCAGAGACATTTCCTGAGGGCGAATTGCAGCTTGGTCTAGTCTGAACGGCTCCCCTCCAATGAGAGTGACTGAGCGAGGGCACGGCTGGTATACAGAGGCGGATGTGAACTGACATCCCCGTACACTCAGCCCACCAGCCTGTTGCCTTCCGAATGTCTCATTCAGCAGTAGAGCAGAAAGACAGACAGAGATGCTCTGAAGGATTACTGTCACAAAACTGCTCCACATTCAAGACAATGGAATATGTTTTGAACACTTGCGTATGTGCAACTGTGAAGCTATACGGTGCATCATCATGACGCAGTGTGGATAGTAAGGGGTGATTCAGCAAGTTTAGCTCTGCAGTGTCAAACAATTGCTTTAGTTCATATTAGTCTGGGAATCTATGCTTTTCCATGCAAAAGTGATTCTTTCTAACTGGAAACTAAACTGTCAGGATGAAGAGCTTTCCAATTTACAGTGACTCTCCACATTTTCAGTTCAAAGGAGAGAAAATCTGGAAATACATCAAATGTACATTGGTCCATCTGCGAATGTACTGACGGAAGCAGAGGAACCACTAGACTACAGCATTAGTTAGGTTGCCTTTAAACCAAGGTTAATGCTGAAAGAGTATGACAGTTCATTCTGTAAAGGACATTGTACTCTCTGAACATGGGGTCACACAAGTATTTCTAAGCAAACACGCTCCAGTGAACAGGCGGGTTTCAACGAGCAGTGATTAGTGATCAGTTACATGGTTGATTTAATATTATTTCCAACTTAAGTCAGAAAGGAAATGGACAGAATTACATGAAGTTTTTAAAAAAATAAAAGTTTTGCATAGTGTAACTGAACAGAAGGTTTCTAAGTTCCTGATATTTTGTACACTTAATTTCTCTGCTTGATGTCGCCATCTGCACACACACACACACACACACACACACACAAACACACACACACACACACACTGCAACACTGACTCACTGTAAGCCGATGTGGGTGAAGACAGAAGCTGCAGATTTAATGACTAAAATGTGAAAATAATTATAGATATCTGTTTATGTTCTACAATTCATGGTCCTCTCACTAAGTTCTCAATTGCATATTTGGTCAGCTGCTCTTTCTGATCCCCTTCATTATGAATGCATGGTCTTAAATGCAAAGTGAAGTTTCCTTATGTTTGAATTTTTTTTCCCTTTACACAGATTCAGTTCTTTAACAATAAATCCCTTATGTAAAACAGCCGTCCTGTAAAGATTAAAGGGCAGCAGTGACTTCATGGTGCTGGGATATGATTTAAGCCAAGCGATGATTTTGGATGGCATTTTTGAAATGTCAAAAGGGGTGAGAAAGTGCGGAGCTGCCGGCCGGTGGTATCACCCCATCGGGGATACAGATTTCATTTCATGTGTTTGTGCAAGGAGATGAGGGGTCAGTGCCTCCTGCTGCAGCTGTTGGGGAAACAATAGGGAATATCAGAGAAACTGAGCCTTTGTTTGAGCGCAATTGAACATTAAGAAAAAGAGTAGCAATTTTTTTCCCATTTATTGTTGTGGCAGAATAGTTAAAGACGTTGGACTGGGGGTTAGTTGAAGTCAGTGCGAGTCCAACACCCTCCTGATGCTTTGAGATGCCTGTTTACCACAATGTTATTGGCGATCTGCCATTTTCCGTGTGGTGGTTCCACTTTGTATTCACCAGACGCAAGGGAACATTATTGTTTTGGTACAGACCCCCAGTCAAATTCATCATCGTTTTTGATATTCTTTATCAGAGAAAATGTGATGGTAAAATAAAAAACCCATTCCCACTAAAATCGTGACTCATTCTGCAATTACAGTATCTGTCAAAATCACAAGAGGATTTTTTAAAACATAACTCAGCCTTAATTTCGTGTTATTGTCTATATTGTAGTTCTTGCACATTTGAATCTTTGAAAATGTTTTCTACAGTATTTGCACATGGTAAGTGCAATTTGAGTAAAACCTCTTCTTCACCAGATTTTGCGCTGTTGCTCATATAAAAACAAGCTATTTAAATAGATCAACAGGTCTTTTCTTCCATTTCTTCTTAATTTTTAGGGCCGAATAATTGACCCTAACCCTAATGAAAAGAATAAAGTTTAGTTAGTTAGTTTAAACCCTAATGCTAATGTTACTTCTTCTTTATTGGATGTGTGTCTGTCGTGCTCCCCCCAATTGGCACGAAATGGCTTATAGAAAATTGATTGGTGATGGGAGCCCTGCCACGTTTCTTTACTTTGAGGCAGTAAGTGAGCTCTGCATTTTGCTGTGATTGTGATTCATGGCATTGTAAACAAGTTCCAGCCACCTCACCATTAAATACTGTGGCAATGATTGTGAAAGCGCCTCTGGAGGAGGGCCGTTTGCTCAGAAGATGACCACCACAGGGATAATTCCAAGTATTGAACAATCTAGTGAGCTCCCGTGAGGCTTCAGTTGGGCCAGTAAAGGATTTGTGTATAGTGGGCAGTCATTGCCGTCCAGCTGCTCCCCCACTGACACTGTCCTGCTCAGGGACACGAAGGCGTCTTCTACTGTGCAGCTGCCGGCAACTGAAACAAGAACTCATACACAGTGTGTGAGTTAAACCTACACGCTCGCACGCACCTGTAAACTCAGAAGACAGCATTACTGTAGGTACACTGAGTCTTCTGCCTGCCAGAAAACAAACAGTAGGATGCGGAGAGAGAGGGAAAAAAAATCACCTTTACAAGACAATTTGTTCGTTCATGCAAACACACAGAGAAGACAGAGATATGCATGGATACACTCATATCACCGACACAAAAACAGATGGAGACACACGCCTACATGCTTCACACACACACTCACACACACATGCATGACAACGCAGACGTGCCTCCAAACACAGATGTGAGAAGACTTGTACATCTGGAGGATCTTGAACAAACAGTTTTTCGACTCATGGAGACACTTGTTGGTGATGGAAAGGAAAAGTACACAGCTTTGTCCTACAAATATGTGCCACTGCACGTGAAGAATTGGATCAATCCATTAAAGGGCAGAGGGAGGTAAAAAAAAAAAAAAAAAAAATATTAAACAAGAGAAAATCTCTTGACATAATTACACATTACCCCATGAGAAGTCTGCAAAAGCCATACAAAACACGATCGCTGCCTTTCTGCAATATCCACGTTTTTGAAGAAAGGATTATAAATGTCACACTGTCTTGCAGTAATGACTTTGTTAGATTCGCCTCGCTGCGAAAAGACTGGACAGCAGCAGGATGCGACCCTTGCAGGCAAACATGGTGATGCCCTTCAGACAGATTATTAGCACCGAGTTACACTGATTAAAAGCCACACTGAGTATACAAGCTCCTTTCTGGGGGATTTACAGGCTCCAAAACAGACACAGTTTACATACTGTACCTATTTGTTTTCTAAGGTGTAAACCTGCTGCGGGTTACATTTGGTTATTATAGTCTTACCCATTTTCAATCACCTTGTTAACAGATCCTATAAAAAGGCTGTCACCTTTACCATTGTTTTTAAGCTGAAGTTGATATTTGTGTCAAAACAATTTTAAGTCACGCTTTATTTTTATTTTTAAGTAGCAAGTCGTGATCCGCTCCATGAAAAAACTATTAAAATGAACAATCTGATTAGATATCTTGCTACAACATCAATTTGTTTTGCCTCAGCTCACAACTTGCAGTGAACAGTTCAAAGCCTCCTGTCACTCTGCTCTTTAATCATCATCATTACTCATTTCCCCAGTACATTTTTGAGTTACAGCTCATACTGTATTCGAAGGGTGAGCAATGAATAGGTTTTTGTGTTTTGACTGCAGTGAGTTTTTAATCACGTTAAGCATTGGAAGAGGAATCATGCCGTTGCTGCTAACAAGTCATTATATCGGTGAGGAAAGCGGTGAGAAAATTAAGATGACACACGAGCCCTGGCTCTACCTTCTTGCAGTGTTTACAGCAATTAGTAGGAGGAATCAATTTCAATTCCTCCTCGCAAACACGAGATATGGAAAAAACCATGGGAAGTGAGTGGAGTCTGAAAATACTTGTCGTGAAATGTGCTGATGTGTTCCAGGTAAAAGGATCCTGTGGTAAATGGCAGGAGGCTTCAACACCCCAGAGCAACATTTGATTGTTGCTATTGATCGGCGCAGGATTCAGAGCCACCATTGGCTAGAGAAGTGCGGTGAATGTAGGGGCAAGGACGATGGGGGTGAATTAATCCGAGTGATCGTCTCTAACACACACATAAATGGAATTTATAGCAAAATAGAAGAGCACATTTGAAGGGAGTGAAGCAAAGACAGTGGCAGTGGACAACGTCACATTTCTTCTCTTTGTTTTTTGGTTCCAGGATATTTTACCTCCCGAATCTATAAGGCGGTTCCTCCATCTAGTGCTGATAACCTAAATAAGCAGTGCAACGAAAAACAATTGCTTCAAAACTACAAAACTTCGACCTCAAGGAAGGTCATGGACAAACCTAAACACTGAATCTTACAAGATTTATAGAAAGCCTCTCAAAGCCAGCACAGGTATTTGTCATAAATATTTGAAAGACCTACACCTCGCAATATGAGTCCATACTAGCATCATACCACGGAACACCCAGTGAGAGTAGAGGTTTACAGATATCTGTCCAGTGGATGCAAACATCATGATTTAGTCATCAACAGTATGGTGGATATGACAGCTGAAGATGCAGCATGTACAAAGCTTCCCCGTAGTTATCAGTAAAGTTATGTTCAGGACATACTTTAGATGCATTAACGCGCGCAGTTGCTGTCTCATTTCATAGCGGACATGATTTGAAACCCCTGGTTAATACAGGTGACAATTAATTTGTAAATATTTCATTAGGTCTAGCACATAATGCCTTCCATCCATGCACTTGTTATTCATATTTGCGAGCACCGCGAGTCACAGCAATCTTTAATGGCGGCTGTTATTTTTACTTACAATGTCACAGGCAATGTTCTTCACACGACTGATTAAAGCAAGATATGTTATTTGTTCCTATCCGCTGTCTGAAGTAATGGTGTTTTTTTGTTTTTTTTATTTCCTGAAAACTACACTCACATTACTGTACATTAGGGACATTTCACTAAAACGATGCAGTCTAATAGAACTGTCCTGCAGTAAATCCTCCGTCAAGAAGGTTTGTAGTTAAATTGTTTTCGAGAGCTGATTCAACTACACTAAAAAATAACACAATAATTTAAAGGATGTAGCTTGAGGTGCTGCTGAACTGCATTGTACATATTTGTATGTTATGTAATATGCTGTTAAGCCCACCCTCCTGGATGTAAATGGGGTAAACAAAATTGGATGGTTTCTTGTTCACTAACAGTTAAGAGCACTGTTGTGCTCACTGTAGTTATTCTACATATAACATATCGAAAATCCTGCTCTTTTCTCCAAACATGCTAGGCACTGAGATCATGGAAAAAGACTTTACGCTTACACACAACAACAGGACACAATATCCACCCAAAGACATCGGTCTGCCCCAATCATCACTGATTACCGAACTTAAACTCTTAACACATTTCAAATGCAGAATATTTATTATTCAGCCTTAAACACACAGTAACAGTGGAATAGCTTTCTTGACCTTAAATCTGATGTTTTTTTCTGCAGTTTCTGTGTGAAACCATCCACACTAAGCATCCGTACGATCCAGACCTCTGACTAACAGCTAATTCTGCTCTCTGAGCGAACAGGCAGGTTTTCATCTTGGCATAAAGAACATTTTTCCCCTCTTTTCTATCTCCTTTTTTTATTCACTCACAGTATTGAGTGAATAATAGAATTCACAGTAAAGGCGTCATTTCACAATGTTTTCTGCCCTCGGACTGTGCACACATCTCACTTCACTATAGGAAACCTGTCTATAACGCAATCAAGTCAACAGCATCACAATTACATATCGACCATAAATGTGAATCAGGACTGCACCAGCTTTAGGTAGGTATTTTTTTTTGTAGGCCATAAATATTGAAATTAAAACAATAAATGCGTGTAACATTTGTGTAATGAGTGCAGGGTATAGTAGATTTTCAGTTTCTTAAATAATTGATGAAATATATGGAACTTTTCAGAATATAAAAAAAAAAAAAAACATTCTGTACTATTAATATACTGCCAAACAAAGTTGTTGGAAGAAATATAATACTGCCAAAATTATTTTGTTTTTTAATCAGCATAACACAACTAGGAAAGGTTTTTATTATTTTTGCAAAAATGTCCCTGACATTTGTTTTCCCTACAGTAACCACTTAAGGGAAATAATTCATGATTATTATTTATATGGTTATAGTTAGGCGACTCTCAGCGCTTAAATTCAGTGAAAGATCATGGTTAAATATTGAAAAGGTCAATGCTGACTCGTTGCAAAACACATCATGTATTTGCTGTTTCAGTATTTTACAGAAGCCTCACTTGACACAACTATCCCCCAAAACTTAACCAAATTTTTTTTAGTTCCCAATTTAACACAAGGAACGCAGGGCATACTTGACAGATTGTGAGTCCAACATCCACCACTACCACTTCCACTCAAATGCTGTGTGGTAGAAGAACCAAGGCTGTGTTTTTGTGATGAATATGCAGCTTTATAGGGCAGAATGATATGAAAACTGTGTTCATTGGTCACATTAACCTTGAATTTCTTTCCAAGCTGTTGCTCCTATATTTAAAGCATTTTAAATATCAATTGAATTGTTAATCGCTTGTCATTCAGGCTGCCTCATTTTCCCAATTTTTTGTTGTCGTTCATAAACTCTTTATATTGTTCTGTTAACATTTAGTTTCATTAACATATACAGCACATTTATGAAACACAAGTAGACCTCTTCTTGTATTATGTAATTCTGGGTGTAATGAACCATAATCACTTCCAATGAGCGTGACGATATGTGACAAACATGGGAAAACTGGAAATGGTCTGATGCAATAGTTGTGAATTTGACCTTCAACAGACACTTTCAAATCAAATTCCTTCTTATTTACATATTACTTGACCTGAATTTTGTTGGGCAGATTTTTTTAATCCTCACTGTGGTTGTAATTGTATTGGCACAATTTGATGGTGGTGAACCTCCAGTTTGATAAATTGTGTCATGGGTCATCAGCAATAAGATATGACTCTAAACTAGGTTTGTTTTTTCCAGAACGCTGCACAAGGAAAATGAAAATGCATCACTCATGGAGTGATGAGTCTGGTATAAATCAGCTTAACAGATCATATTTGTAGCATTCAGATTCATCACAGCAACCTGTTTCTCATCTACACTTGTAGTATAATGTGCACAGTTCCTCTCTGTGGGGTTATAAGTCACTGCTTTGATTTCATTCTCAATGCACATGGTGCAGTTTCAACAGGGTGCAAACAAAGTGTTGAATTCTTGTCTTAGTTTCGATAGAAACCTTTGTAGACCTGATTCCCCACTTTTCCCCCATGCTGAGTAGGAGTGTGAATATTCTCCATAACCACAAGTCACTTCAGGCAAAAATTCTTTCTGTATCAGAATTTTAGATTGACCATTTCACAATGTGACTGCTGCTACGACCCATCTCTCCTAACCAACCAATAGGTCATTGTGTAATGCAGACAAAAATGCAATTTCTTTTTTTTTGTGTGATCATACTGTGATATGAAGGGATGGCAGTGTTGGCGTGATGATCGGTTGGTGCACCATGTTGGTCCAGACTGAACTAACTCAATTATTTGATAGGTAAGCATAAAATTAAAAACATAAATTACTATGTCTCTTACACCTCTGGCCTCTCTTTGGCCTCAACTTACCCCTCCCTTCATTGTCTCAGCAACATGTTGAAATTAATGATAGTGGCCCTTAAACAAACTACCAGAAGCACAACTGAACAAAGTAACGCTGTGTTCAGGGGACCCAACAAAAAAACAGTCAAGGTATCTGCTGGGCAAACTGCTTAAATGGATCAGTAACTTTTCACCACGTATGAGCTGTTGAGTTGTGTGACAAATGGTTAAAGTTGTCAGGTGAAGGTAATTAACTTAGATTATTATTATTATTATTTTTTTTAGATGTACAATACTTGTAAGGAAGCATGTTTCATGGTTGTCATGGTTGAAATTTGTTGTGGTCCACATAAGCAAGTTTTAGTTCACTTAGCGCTGAAATGAAGCAAGAGGGTGAACACATCAATTTGCTATATTATGCTGCAAATCCTGTTACTACTGGAGGTTGAGTGATTGTTAGAAGTTACCGAGAGGGTTCACTTCAACAGAACCAACCAAAGCATTTGTCAATAAAAATAAAAAAAAAATTTGAAAAATGTTAATGCATAAACACAATGGTCTGAGAACTTTTATTTGCTGCACCTCTGGTCCTGTTCAGAATTCAGAATGTTTGCAGAACAGAAAAGACTGTATCATTCATAACGGTCTGATCTCAAATAGGCTCTGCACTGTTGGTGGCCACACTCAGTGCGCCAAAACCGTCACTGTCCTCTCTGGAACAAAAACTCAAGAGCCCCATTTTAACAATATTCATATACACAATGAGAAATAAAAGGGTATCATGTTCACAAACACATAGTACAGCAGCTACAGGTTAAGAGTTACTGCTTTTCTGCTTAAGTCCAAGAACTTGTCTTTGCTGATGAAGACCACGGACATGTGCCTTCTATGAACGGCTACTGTATCTTTAGCAATAACAAATAAAGAGATGCGAGAGAGTTTGACAAAGGTAGAACAGTTTGATGGAGAGGACGATCACTTTGTCAGGGTTGATCTTACATACTCTCTGTGCTGCGGTGCATTTTAGAATCAGGGCCCTTGTCTGGGATATCGGAGCAAATTGTTGCTCTATTGTCTCTCTGTCACTCCACTCATCCAGTATCGATCAGACATAATGGCCCTTCAGTTTCTTGAGGAGAGTGGCATTAAAGCCCCATATACACCAGCAGCTCTCTAATCACTTTGAAGTCAGGTCGAGATCAGACTTTGTTTACTCCACTTTCTGTTACAGTAGTTCAAATAAGAGCTTCTATTGATAATACAAACCTTCACCGTTACCGACATGTTCCATTCTCCAGTCTTTGTATCATACATAACTGCTTCAGTTTTTATATAATGACTCTTGGAAATGGATACTGTTGGATGGCTGAGAGCTGGGTTAGTCCACAAAAGCGGTACTCTGACTTCATTTTGGCTCGACTTGATCGCAATGGCAATGTACAAATGTACAGACTGGCTTTCGATCGCGCTCACTCTTGAGCGGGAACCCTAGCAGGCGGAACTGGACCACTGAGACACGAAAATAGAAAAACAAGAACTGCTGTACATATGTAGAGGGAGGAGTAATGGCACGCGGTCCGTTTTCTTCTGAACTGCAATGGTCCTCCCGTCTGCTCGGTACAAGGAGGGTCCTCTGACCGTTCCTCTGCTGTCTTTAGAGTCCATTGTTTAGCAGATGAAGAAACAACAGAAGGCCGAAGGCAGCTTGAAGCATTAGGCAGGGAGGCGTAGCAGAGTTTGGGAGGCTGTTGGACGCCAGGGTGGACTGGCCCACCAGCAGTTCATTTCCCAGAGCCTAGAAGGAGAAGCAGAGATCAGTTCATGGCGTCGTGCCAAGAGTCTGCTCATATTTTATAATGTTAGAAACAGACCTTCAAGGTTTCGGGCGATCATCATTACTTACCATGTCATGGCAGTCAAGACATATTTTATGTTAAGAGTTACTCTTAAAACTGGAGGTCAAGATTAATAAAGGGGTTTAAGTAAAGGCTGAGGCGAGGCTAAGGTGGAGGTGCGTGCTGGTCGTATCAGACACCTGTATTTTTGCCTAATGAGATGGTCACTGTGTCAGTTTAGGAAAGTCATCAATTCTTTCTATGTCTTGGCAAAGAAAGATGATTAATGGAACATTGAACCTTTAAGTAATCATTGCTCTCTTTTATGTATGTATTATGTTTGATTCTTCATGTTTAGACTTGAAAAAGGAATATCACAATGTGATCTCCGATGAGCCAGTGTCAGAGACGTTGTCAGGCTAGGTGAGTGAAGAAAATACATTTGGACATAGTCTTTTCCTAGTGTTTTTGTTATGATCTCTTGAACCCTCCCTGTTTGTTGCTCATTTTTATTCCTGACCCTTTATATCTGTTGCGGTGGGGCGATTATCTGGCTGGGGCTGTGTAGTTTGATCACAGCATTGTAGTTGTTCCACCAAGAAGTTTTCGTGAACGTTATACAACAACATTATCGTGAACCAATGTTTGCAAAATTGCGTTGTAAGAAAAAAGTACAGTAATTAAAGCAACTCTGTGTAGAAACCGGAAAATGTTCTCCTATTGATTCATCCACCAACACTGAGAATGAATGGCTGACCGCATTACACAGATGGCACCAATTTTTATTTTTAAGTACAAATTCCACACATGGTGGATTTAATATTTAGAAATAGCCTGGTCTAAGTGTCAGAAACGGTTTCATTGGTGGATGTATGACTGTGTGAAGCTGCTCAAGTAACCATTGACCCATGACAGAAGAAACGCACACCTGTGTTGGTATGATTGTATCCAGAAGGTTCCCCACAGTTTCTAAGGTTTCTGGTGGAGCAGTGACGCTCCTGTTCTCTCTGATGCTGTGGCCGGGGCTGGGTGCACTGGGCTGGCTGAGTGTCGGCTGCTGGTCTGATTCGCTTCCAAACGCCAAGAGAGAATTCCCTGAAACATGAGACAAAGCAGTAAAAATATATATATATATAAATATTAGACCTCAGCTACATTGTCTTATGTTCTTCGAGTTCTACTCATGTCTTATTCAATCATGGCAGATGCCTCCGGTCCTGAATGGTACATTTTGCATGAGAGCTTTTGCTAGGCCAGATCTAGTTTGGATTTGGTCAGCGGCAGAGAGAAAAAATAGAAAATAATCAGTATTCTATTCAAGTAACCAGCTGCACCTGCCTCTCCACATCGACCTCATTAACTCATAGAGCATTTGCACTGGCCAAACAACCCTGAGACCTCTCTCTGTATCTCTTCCAGGCTTGGGACCCAAGGAAAGACTGCGCAAAGATTTCCCCCTCCCCTGCAACAAGTAAACATGATATGTACAGGCTGGAGTTATAAATGTATATGAAATAAATTTCAAACATTATTGACAAGAAACAGTGTACAGTATATATGCCATACTCCGTGAGGGCAATAATAAGGACCATTATTCATTCACACTCCAGAGCAGGTTTAATAAGAGAAAAGGTGTTAGGTTGAGAATTTGAATAAAGAAACTTGGCAGTAGAATTGAAGACACAATCAATTTCAACACACACGTGGGACCACGAGATTAAGGCTGATGCAGCCCTCATATGAAATGACCTCTCGTGCTCAACCTGTAATCTACTTTATTGTTTCCATTATTTATCCAGTGTCATTTATTGTGTACTGATATTTCATCTTTTCCTAAAATGGGCATCTTACATCAGGTTCAGTACACTCATTGTTTTCAAGTACACACACAACTCCTTGCTGTATTCTAGGTTGGCCACTTTGGTACAGACTGAAAATACAAAAAAGATAATAAATTAAATAGCGGATGGTTTACCGTTACATTTTATACAATCATTCATGGTTCCCAGATGGCAAATCTGACTAACATGTGTTACCCCTTGACTCTTCCTAGGTGGGGGCCGTATGGAGGCTTTTAAAAAAAAGGTCATAGCCCTAATAAATGAGTGTTGCTAAAAACAAATCCGCAAAATATGTACTTTTAAACTTCATGCTACAAGTTTTAAATTTCCAATTTCTACACCATTAGGGTTGAGATCCAGTGACTGCTACCATTTTGCAAAACACCAATAAGTGTAAGGGTTAAAACTAAGAAATTTAAAGTCCAGAATAACCAGTTTTATGAAGAAGCTGAAGGTTTCCATGATTTTCGCTCTCTAATTTTTTCTATCACAAATAGGAAAGATAAACAAAATGTACATCAGGCATTTGGAGCTGATTTAATAAGTACAAAATTACCAAACAGTCATTGGGCCAGCATACTTATAATTCAGCACGAAGCGACTGTCCCGGGCAGAATTACATAGGGGACAGTGTGAAGAGGATGATTATTAACAAGAGTCTATGAAGTAAAATAGGAGAGAGGGAAACAGAGAGGGGGAGGGCACTATTAATTCTACAAAAAAGCACAGCATCTCTGAGTTAAATACAGATTGCTCTGCTGCTGTTGGAGCATGCTGGGAAACATCTGTCTCACTGAAAACACACAGCTCCGTCCTGTCAGTTTCTTTTATGACAGAACGTTGCTTTTCATAGCTTAAGTGTTTGAATTCCCCCCGTTACATCATATCACTGTAAAATTGTTGTGATTGGAGAATGGAATGAGAGTGGATTTTTTTGGTGTATATTTTATTTCATCATGAAATTACGCGCTTGGTAAAATGTCCCTCTACATCAATCCGTCCTAAAGTGAAGATGTGAAAATACAACTTCTACCTCTTCACCCTAGTGGATCAAACAAACTGGTGGGTCAATGTATTGTTTTCCTTAAGACAAAGTGAAGCTGGACTCCACAGCACCAACATTCTATTCCAAATCTCAACTGCACAATCACTTGTATATAGTATGTATTTCTATTTTATCTTATTTATCTTAGATACTGTTTTCTATTCTTATTTTAATTCTTATTCCTTATTACATTGTCCCCTTGTGGTTCTACACTTGTGTGCTGCTGTGTCGAGTTTGAATTTCCCCTACCGGGATCGGTAAAGGGACATCTCATCTTACCTTATCTTATCTTATGTCATCCCCTGTTTCCAGTCTTAATTCTTAGCTAAGCTAACTGGATGCTGGCTTACATTTATGGCACAAATATGAGAACAGTATCGATGTTGTCATCTAACGCTAAAGAGCAGTGTTAACAAACATACTTCTCAAAATGCTGAACCGTTACTTTAAAGATGCATGACTGAGGAAATGTACATTGGACAAACTGTTCATTGTTGTAGTCCGATCATACAGTTTTTCCCACTCTTGTTGGCCTACTTTTCCTGACTCTTTCAATGAAACAGACCTGGGGGAAAAAAAAACTGAACATGAAGTTGCCTGAACAGAAAAGAGTGAGGGAAAAAAACACATCTCTTTCCGCTGAACTGCATGATACCGGCTAAACAGGACACAAAAACAGCAGTTTAATGTTTCACCTCCCTGTCGTAGGAAAGCAAATACCTCAATGTAAACGCAACCCCTCGCCCCAAAATCCTGAGTCACAACATTCCAGTGGATTGAGGACAAAGGTGGACTCACGGAGACAGATGTTGCTGGCGAAGGACCCCAGGAAGTTGTCACACTCCTCTCTCTGGCTCCCGCTGGCTGAGCAGGAGCACCACGGAGCCACGCTGGATGTGGAGTTGTCAACATAGTTGGGAGTAATCGTACTTCCTGCGGAGAGAGAGCGCACCAGGCCTCAATCAGTATTAAATATTCATTCCTCATTGAGTTGCTACACTGTAGTCATAGTGCCTTATTTTCCTGAAACATCAATGGACGCTGCATTTCCTGACATGATGGAAAGGGACGATGACGTTCTAGTTTTGCAGAATAGACCGACACTAACGTATGAAACACCGCAATATTTTACAGTTTAGATCACAGACGTCCTGGGCCATGCAATTCTTTGTAGCTTTTTTTCCCTTCTTTTTTCAATATAGTGGAGGTTGCACTTTGAGTGCTTTAATAAATACAAGACAGGAATCAAAATGCCAAGTGCCTGTTTGTGCTGAGGGGCACCGTTCAAGCTTTTGAAGTGCATTACATTTGCACGTCTCTGCAGTGTGTGGGTAAGGAGTGGCTGTTCTTTTACTTGTACAGACAAAAAACAACAACAAGTCAAACAACTTGCATTGCATAAAGAGCCTTTGTTTTTTGAAGGCTTTTGTATCTTAAACTTTTTGTGTTTGGAATGTGTTTCATATTATTCTTCCACTCACTTCTTACCTGGTCTTTATTCATTTACCCTCTAGCTGCCTTTCACTCATTCCTGCCTCTCTGCCATCGCATGATTTGTTTTCTCTCTCCTTCTCACACACAGCATATGGCACCTACCTTCTTTCACATCCCCCCCCCCCCCCCCCCCCCCTCTCTCTGTGTGTTACCTTTCAGGTGAACACCTACCTATGAGCCCCGTGTAGGCGAGAAGGCAGGCTCCATAGTTTCCTTGCTTGCAGCCACTCGCAGACGTTTCGGAGGGTTCGCAGTCGTACTGAAACTGTGCCAGACGAGACCTACAGAAACAAGAACATGGTAGACCCCTGTATTATGAGAAAGTTTGCCGTTTCTTATTTATTCCTCCCTCATGCCATAACTCGGCCATTTAATTAAGAGTTTGCCTCTCTGACGTAAAGAAATATTGTTGGCTGTGGTGAAGACTGAAAGCATTGGACTGTAATGTGAAAGTGATAGAAAGAGTAATATATTTCATCCCCCAGACCTGGGATCATTAGCAAAGCCCTCTGAGTGTAATGGGGCTGTGAAAAATAATGGCCATGACCAGAGATAGCAATGAGCGATAACTCTGATCCATCTGGCTCTTTATCTGCGCTAAATATTTAATGTGTTATTCCAACAGGCTCTCTGGGGTGTTCTAACCAATGGGGGTAGAAAGCTTTAGAGTAAAACAGCAGGCCATTTTGTTGATTGAATGGCTGTTTATTTGGTTTCAAAGAGCCATAATACTGTGCAACGCTGGCCCAAATATGTACGGTGGATAAATCTAAAATCTATATCCAAGGAATACTTGAATCAAAGTGGGCTTGATGAAACATCGGCATTGCTGATTTGGGATGCCCTGAGTAAAGAGCTGGATCGTAAAGCAGGACCAATTTGGGGATTATGATTATATATTGGCAGATTATTGGTGAGATTAAGTGAGAAATATTTTTAATAACTGTCTAAAGAATTGAAATAATAGACCAATGGAGACCAATAAAAAAATTGTTCTTTAGCTCCGTTCTAACCTGCAGACGTAGTCAGCTTTGCAGATCTTCATCTGTGCGATGCAGTTGGGTTTCTCCAGGCTTTCATAAGAGCAGCTGGGCACAATGGTCTGCCTCCGACGCTCTGCGCATGCCGTGTCCGTACAGGGGCAGAAGAGCAGCTCGTGTGTATAGTCGGCGGGGACGCGGTCGAAGAACCTGCGCAGAGCCTTGTTGCACTTAGGCCGATTGCACAGGCCCGACTTCGCAGTGGGTTTGATACAAGCGGAGACATATTCCGTGCGGAGCTTCTGGCACAAGTCGTCCACGTTGCAAGCCTTGGCTGCATCAAGGCAGCGATTCACAGTTGTCATGCCAACATCTGAGTCTGTGGATGGAAGTAAGGTCAAAGACAAGTTTCGATATGACCGGGAAGATAACAGTAATGGAGCAAAAAAGATTTTCTGTTTTGTGGACCGTACTCAGTTTATTTATTCAACAAGCTTAGTTCACATAAGGCAGTTTGGAATAAAAGTTCAGCTTCAAAGCAGAAGTGTCTGTAAATAAACATCTTATTTCTTGGGGAACAGAAAAAACCGAGCCGTCTGGTGTCTGTTCCAACATTATTAAAACGACACAGAATAATGAAAATAAGGACACAAATTTACCAACATCTCATCGCTATTTCTATACTTTAAAAAAAAAAACTGCTTTTAAAATGTTTCCTTTGTCAAAGTCAGCACAACAACCAGTTCTCTGCTCCACTTCTCTCCCTGCTACTAATTCAAATGATCATAGTTTGCTGGCTTATTGCACGACCACACTTTGAACTTCAGCTGTGAACCTGTGTGCCACTTTGCAGGAACACAGGCTGCATGTTGGGATTCATACAGATTGACGTCTGTCCACTGTCTGTAAAACTTCCCTCGCTGTTGTCCTCCATCTATTCAATGTGCGTCAACAGTATGTTACTGTGGCTTTCCTTCCATTTGTTTTTTCAAGGTGACTGTTGGCACCTAATCACATCTGACAAAAACAATTCGCTAAGATAATAATTTAAGCGGTTTTCAGGGAGACATTCTGAAAGTCTATTAACAAAACAAATGAGTCTTTTTTGGCACTAATGATAAAATTGTCCACGTACATTACTGATGTGTCTGTTATTAACTGAGTAACCGAAAGAGGAACTGTTCTAAAATCACAGATCAATGTTACTAGCAGTTGAGAGGGGGATAGAGAGCAAGAGGAAGTGACACAGACGCTGATTTAAATCAGATCCAGGAATTGCATCAAATATTTAATATCCGATTATCTGGAGAATCAGAGCTGAAGTGAAGTGTAACTATAGCTGTTGTCAGTGTTATTTAGTCTGCAACCAAAACAAGAAAAAACTGCACCAAAAACATCAAGACAGCGCCCTTTTCTTTTTTTCAGCGAATAGATCTGTATTGCATTCATGAATTCTCATGTTTTGTGTGTTTGTCTGAACCTCTGCACTTTGTGAGGCATCTTCTGAATGAACCCTTTGTGTACATGTTGACTGAAAAATGAGCAAGTCCCTGAAGTCTGAGCTGTTTGTTCCAGCGATGAGTCATTGGTTTTTCTGCTGTGTCTTTATAGGTTGGTGATACAGCCAGGGGTTGTGGTTGTGTTAGATTCCTAGACTGTACGTCGCCTACATGTGACTTTGACTCTAGCAGCTTTGAACGAAGCTCATGCAAATACATTTTTAAAGGTAAGTGACTATTTTATTTCTTAAGCCTAAGCCTGGGCATAAAGTAATCAATTAAACGATCAACAGAAAATGCAAGGGCAACTCATTTTTAAACCAACCACAAGGCACAAGGGATTAGACAGGGGCATAAAATAGAAATAGAAAGAAAAATTATATTTAAATTTAACTTCAGCTAATACTGTCTTACTTGCTTAAACACACGTCCTTCAGTAAATGTTTCACTTGTTTAACATGTCATTTTTAGAAAAGAAGATATTTTTAGTTTACTGTACATTCTTGACATGCAACACTGTGCATTATTTGCATTTAGCTTTTCCGAGTTTCAACTTGTTTTGATGAATTAAATGAGACTGTATAGATGTTTGAGCCTGGGGGCATTTAGTGCAGCGAAAAAATGCAGAATTTGGGATATTTTATCATTTTATGCAGAAGTATAAAAAAAATCACAGCATTAGTATTCATTGATGTTCGCGGATTATGTTATTTCAGCTGAGTCTGGGATATAAATGAGTTTGCCATCCAACAACTTGAAGACAAAGTCACAATTTCGGATGCTGGGATTGTGTTCAGATGAATGGTAATACATGTGTAACAGGAACATCAGGGACCTCTTTTTGCCTTGGGCGTGCTTCCAGGAAAACTTCACTGGAATCATTATGGCTAGAACAAAACATCTTCAAAGTGAACACTGGTATAAAATAAGGTGAAAATGGAAGAATATGATTGAATTTACCAGCTGTAATTGAGGCCAAGCGGACATAGTCGTAATCCCTCTGCACGGTCTCATAGGGATAACGCTCGACCAGGTTGAGTCCTGAAAGAATTATAGACACGGATAGAATCATCGGCTTGAATGTTGTAACATTTTAATTCCTCTTAACACAAATAACGCTCTCATGTAGTCGTTTTTATTTAGCCACAGAGGCTCCAGTTGACTCGATCATAAATTATACATACACAAAAGTCTGCCAATTATGCATTTTTAATGATTAGAATACATAGAGTGTACTGTATATGCAGTTCAGACAGCTGCTGTCAAGCTGCTACTGACCGTGAACGAAAGCCTGATGAAGGCTCCAGTAGATGCTCAGGCAGTTCTTCTCCTTCTTCATCCCTCGTCTACACTGGCAGCCATGCAAGGGGCTGGACAGTAGGGCGGACACTGCGTTGGCACACTGGCTTTTGGCACCGGGGCCCAGCTTCATGTTGCCGTTACCCGCCACACACTGACGCAAAGTCCGCAGGCGTGGACTACACGTCTCGTCGCTCGAGCACGAGTCACCTGCCACCAAGCAGTCTCTGTCGGCCAGTATCACCTCCAACAGGGCTGTGAGGGAGGAAATCAGAGCACAACCGGGTGCAGAAAGATAAGTGGAATTGAGATAGCAGTTAAGGTGTAAGGTCATTAAATGAGATGGGGAAATTAAGAATAAAAAAAAAACTGAAATGCTAAAAAATAAGAAGTGAATGTCAGCGATGAGATAGGAGGAGAAAGTGAAGAATATTATGAGGGAAAATTGTGAACAGTTGTAAGGGAATATTGAGCATTATGGTTAATATACTGGCTGGGCCGTGGGGAGGTGGGCTTATTGTGTTATTCTGTAAACATGAGAATGCAGAGGTCAATATCAATACAGCATCATACCCAGCAGTGAAATTTGTATGGATGTAGATTGTGCCTCTCATTGCTGTGTTGCTTCAAAAGTTGGAATGCATCATGCATCTTAAGTTTGGATGCATGATGCTGTAGATAAGCTGTTTTCAGCTCACTGTTTCCAGGGTGAGGGACAATGAAGATTTACTGTATGTTTTGTATGACAGTATTTCCTTTATTGGCCTCAATTACGGCTTCTCTCTCTGCATGGAAATGGCCGTCCGACTGTCCACTGCTTTAATCGGATGGGTTGCCATGGAATTTTGTACAGACCTTCATGGCCCCCTGAGGATGAACCGTATTTACTTTGGTGGTACCCTGCCTTTTCAGCTAACACCACAGGGAGGTTTACATTTAAGGAGAATACCTCAATACCTGTTGTACGATTGCCATAAAAGTTGCCGCACACATTCATGTTCCTCTCAGGATAGATTTTTTAGTACCTTTGCTAATCCTCTGATATTTCACCTAGCACCATCATCAGGTTAAAACCTTAATTTATTGAGTAATTATTTTACCAAATATCTGCAAAACTAATGATTAACAACTAATTCCCACATGCTTTGCGACTCCCCCGTATCTTTTAACTGGGCCTGCAGGTTACAGCATTTGCTGCTCGGAGTTATGCGGTTGCAAATCTGTGTTCTCGTTGATTCACTGACAAACCTTGTCCTCAACTGGTTTGACTCTTTCAGTTCCACTGTGTGACTCAAGCCTATTCAGTGAGCCAGGGAACTTGAATAATATGTGCATGGCACGTATTGAATATAGATAGAACTTTAACAAATGAAATAAACTTAGATCTTCACCTATTGTCTTGGTAAATATCCTATGCAGTGGCTTGTCCATTCACTGAAGTCTATGACAATATGCCACTGTAACAGCTGGTGCGGGCTGGTTTCCTTTTGCATCGTTGGGTTTTGGGTGGCAACATGAGGGATGAACAGAAAAAAGTGAAATTTATGATATAGTGTCCAGTTGTTGTTAATCGTATGATTAGTGAGTACTAATTGACGTTCATTGTGACTATGGCTTATTTGCTGTAATGTCCCATTCTTATGAAAACAACTGACACTTAGAGGCATACCCATATGGAATTTACAGCTGTGCCCTTTATATCCCTCTGCGTATGCTGCGTTTGAGTCAAATAATCTTTGACATGTCATTTTGTGCTGCTGGTTGAGACTGCTCTCACACACTAAAAGTAACTCAGTGTGCAGGGATATACACTGATACCCTTTTGGGGCTTGATAACAATCTAATTCTGCAGCATATGGCATCATAACAAATCACCAAAGCAGCATAGATGAATAAAAACAAACTATTGTGACCAGTGGGGAAGCAGATCTTTACAGTATATACAGTAACATACGGCACTAGGAGCTGTTATTAATTGGAGGAAAAAATTTGGAAAAAAGTTGTCATTGAGCTCATAGGCCACATTGAATACAGAACATTAACGGAGTTCATTGCATTGGAAGTGATTATTAGTTAAAAAGAGCCGTCACTCTTCTTTTGAACTCTAGTCAGAAAACTATTGCTATTAAAAAGAAGACGTTGGTTATTCTAAAAACAAATCCCTAAGCATGATCTGCAATAAGGCAAGTGGATCCTATGATTCAAACAATGTAAATTCATACCACTTCTGTTGTTTCTCGTATGACTGTTACCCCATCGGTTTGAATCAAAAATTTCCAATTTCATGCTGCTTTCATCAGCTCACACTGGAAATTCTGTGGCAAAAAACTTCTCAGCTATTGTTTTGCTCTCTCTCTCTTACATACACACACACACACACACACACACACACACACACACACACACACACACACACACAATCAGGAAGAATGAAAGACTGAAAGTCATAAAACAACATATTTTCAATTCTCCATGACTGTTCCATCAATTGAATCTGCTTTTGAAGTTGAACTCAAATCCTCATAGGTGCATTGAGTCTCAGTCACATCAGGAGTCATCCAAGCTCTAATCCTATCTTAAGCACGTCAGCTAAACACATCCAAGACAGACATGTGAATGCTCGGGGGGAAAAAAATTCCAACCAACGCCAACGTTCTGGAAAGCCAGATGGTCAGTTGAGTAGTCAAGGCAGAGATCCCAGGCCTTCCCCCCATGGCACGGTTACTCATTGTGCAGCTCACCAAGTTTAATCGGTGGAAGCTATATTCATATGATACCACAGCCAGTTTGCATAGTTTATGGTAATACATGAAAATAACACATTTGTTCACAACATTGGGCAAAATAGTTGGTGACCCTCTGGTGCACCACAATGATGATAGTGCTGTTGGAGGGGTAAAAAAATGGGCTACTGTAGAAATTTGGCATGATTTAATATATATCCTATACATACAATACACTGCACCATGAATATTCAACATTTTCACATATTTGGAGTTTAATCATAATTCATTTATATTGCTGAAGGGGTGGACACTTGCCCCATCTGGCAACACTGTACACTTACTTATTTAGTCTAGTGTTCATTTGTGCAACGTATCTGCTAGCTCACTATAGTGAGTTAGGGTTAGGTAGCTGGATTAGTTAGGTAGCCGGAGAGGGCAGACTGCAGGTGTTGTGAGTAATGTTGAAAATATAAAGGTAAGAGTAATACAAGATGAAAATAGGCCATTTCAAGTAAAATGGAAAATTACTTTGTCCCCCAAGCATGTGAATGACATCAGGAAAGTCAAGCAAATGCATGCCTGCTTTCGCTCATCGCTTTGACTTAGTATTGTATTGGCTGCATTATACATTTGTATGTTGTGAGATGATAAATCAGTAGACAGATATACGCTTTAAGGTTTGGTGGCTTTCGTTGTTTTGTTCCAGTTCGCCTGTAGACTTTGTCGAGCCAATGTGGCTCCCATGGACAGAACAGTGAGGATCACTGCTCTATGGCTTTGTGTGACAGTTTGTGCTGCCTGGGCAGAAGCTGGAATAGACACCATACATCATGAATGCAAATGAGCCGCTTGATTTGACATTTCCAATAAGCCTGTCTCAATGTACCAGTGGGTTTAGCCAATTAACCATGTCAGTAATCAATGTGTTGGGAGCCTCAGTTAAGTCCTCTGTTTCCCTGTCACATAAATCACAGGAAGATTAGCTGATCAGTTACCCTTGCGCACCAACTTAATGGTCCACTACAGGAGAGATAAAATGGAAAATGAAACTTAATGAAGTCAGCTGGAATGGTAGCCTCATTCCTATATACCTACAAAGCAGTGAGGCCAACGGGGGCGGTGGTATTGTAATGTATTGGTGCACTTAATGGGTATCACCTTTGTTTCAGTGCTCTTTAAATTTTGTAATTTATCTTGGAGGGTTGGACTTAAGCAAACAGCCTCACTTTAAACACCACCGATGGCAGTCGAACAAAGACACTTAGGCATCACAATACAAGCCATTTCAGCGTGAGAGCTGATTCAGCACACTCCGTTTTTATCTCTCTGTTATTCTTGTCTGAGATTTTAGCATCTGCCTCTGAGGGCTCAAACTTCAAAGATTAATTTCCGACATCCAAATGTTGAGATCATTTGTGATATTGCAATAACTTTAATTCCTCCCATACTATGACTCTACAATTGTACTTTTCCTGCCATATATCGTGAAGACATTCAGATATTAAAATCAATTAAAATGTAAGTTGTTAGAAGTGGCACACTTTAATTAAAACCCAAGAGAATATTAGATTTTGTCTTTATTCTCTGTTGATATCTTGCTGGTCAGATTAATGTTCTCAAGATTAGTACTTATCCTTGGAGTGAAAGTGAAGTTAATTTTGTGAAAGTCGAAAATATTTTTCTACGTGTCCTACACAGTGTGCTTCATATTAGTAACTCATAGGAGCAAAACATTTAGGTAGTGAGTTCAAGTAAATGCAGATTGTCCTTTCAGTGCCTGAATCGTCTTTGCAAAGATGTATCCTTATTTTTTTTTCTGTTGCTGTCTGATGCATAAGACATTATTTGCTTCTATGGGACAAAATGAGCAATTTTAGACATCAAAGCAAATTATATTGAATTTGGAAAATTAGACTGCAAAATATCCCTCTACATTCATACTGCATGTTAGACATCAAACAATAGCACATGAGGACCCAGAATAGCAGAGCGTTCTAGCATCAAAGTTTAGTGAAATGAAGCCTTCATACTTTCAGCAGAATACACAAAAAAAAAAAAAATCTTACAATTAAATTGTCCTTTCCCAACTGTGGCTAAATTCAACTTCTACAGAGAGAAAATGCTGCCTAGTATATACCCAGAACTTCAGACAGAGAGAGTTCATATGCAGCTGTCTTTTGCCAAAAAAGACACCTACTGTATATTACAAAGGTTTGAGACATACAGTACCTGAGGCACAAGGCAAAATATGCCACCAAAAGCAGTTAGTAAGAAACTGGAGCAGCAGATGCTGTGGTGATAGAGAGTCGACCAATATGCACAGAGGACTAAAGAAGTCATAGTGGCATGAAGGATCGGATCTGACAAATAAAGAATCTGAAGGCTACTACAAAATCTACCTGTATGCATACTTGTCTTTATTTGACTGGACAGGGCAGTGCCCTCTCCAGTTAATGCTACATTGCATATTTTATTGTGGCACAAAGGAGCTTCAACTTTTTACCATGACAACACTGCCAGAGCCTTCTACTTCAGTAAACCATCATCAAAATGAAGAAAGGCTTTTTCGTGTTTTCAAACAGTGCTCAACACAGCGTTTCTATGCATGAACTGTATATAGAAACAATCTCATAGACCGTATAGGTTTACTTGTCACAGTGAATAACGAATAAGACAGTATCCCACCCAGTACGAAGTGTCACTCAACCCCTCAACACAAACATTATATTGTGTGCTGCTATAATCCAAATGCTCTGTAATGAATTCGTAATAAACCTAACGTCGTGACCCCCTTATTCTCTCAGCCATGTCTCCTTAATTATTCTGCATGTGCTTACATCGCACCCTCCAGGCACCTACATTGACAAATATTTGAATTATTAATCACCCTTCGTTACTTGAGGCAGGAGCATGATCTTTTTTCGAAACATTTCATTTTTCCCATTACTGTCCTCCCATACTTTTACATTTTACATTCCCACAGTGCAGTTTGAAAAAAACAATCGAAACAAAAATACAAATTGATCCCATAATGCAAGGGCTGCTGTGTGAAGGCAGCGAATTGTAAACAAGAGATTATATCTGCACGCACCAAAGACGGTGCTTGTTATTCGCGACTCAAATCGGAGTTCCGGGTGAGCACCCGTGTCAGCTTGATCCGAGGGCCACATGCCGTAAGACTGACTGGCACGGTTGCGAAGGTCTCGTAGCATTAAAGTTTGTTTGTGTCTTCTGAGTAAGCGCTGACTAAAAACAACTTGAGTGTGTGTGTGTGTGTGTGTGTGTGTGTGTGTGTGTGTGTGTGTGTGTGTGTGTGTGTGTGTGTGTGTGCGCGCATGTGTGTTTTTGTTGTGCTGCCCATCTGAGCCAGTTGGTGCTGTTAGTCCTTGAATGAGAACATGTGTGCACCGTGTGGAGGGGAGGTTAAGGGGCTTGGGATTTAAAGGAGCATGAATTAATTCATGACATTAATCAAACTCTATCAGAAACAGCTTCGACAGGACGCGTTCAGTAAAAGTCACATGAGATCATATCACTGCCAGGATGAAGTGTTCTCATTGCCACAGGGTAAGAAAGAAAAAAAAAGAGATGCAAGAGGCATTTAGTGAAGACAATATCTCTTAAAGGAACCCATATATGCATAATTGCATATATTTTATAAACCCTTGTTTGGAGGGTTATAAACTAAATCCTCATTAAATCAATATCCCCTTTCTGATGTTTGATGGTGATGAGTAATCATTGTGCATTAGGAGCACAAACCCGTGTAGAAGGTAAAGGCGTATCATTTCACTGATAGATACCTGTAAACACTGAAATTCAACCTAACTTGCAAAAAAGGCCGCCTGAAAATATCAGCCATCACCGCACGCTCGGTAATTGCGGCGGAAGTGAAACAGAAGCGACATACTTCGCCGTATGTGTGCGTTTTCTGTTAAAGCTGAATAACTGTTCCACCTCAGTGGGTCTCTGAAGGCTTTCTGAACCACCTGTGGCTTACACTGAATCACTGGCAGGCTGAAATAGTCTTAAAGCACTGAGCCAGGTGCTCAAATTCAAACCAGCTGAACACCACCCACCTGCTGACACAGACATGAACACAACTACAAATCCACAGCCGGTTTTGTTCCTACTGGGCTCTAAGAAAGACTAAAGGACAAAGACTCTGTTGGAGCAGGCCCGACTCCTCTGGCAATCCATAATTAATGTGCCCACAATGTGGTACCTGGAACAGTGATCAGATACTGGCATAGTCGTTTTGTTGGGGCCAACGGGTATCAGATCCCAATGCTTACGGCAAACAGCCCCCCCCCCCCCACTGAGGAAAACGCAACTAGACATGCAGACACAGTGGGAGGGAACTGACGTAGATAACAAGCAGCCACAATTAAGGCCATCTCCGGAGGCTCAGGTGAGTGGATTAGCATCTCCAGAGCTACGGTTGAGGCCGTGTTTCTTGGGCGAAAACCAGCTAAGAGATCGCAACGTGATTATTGTTAGTACAGTCTTCTTTGTTGTTTTCAATGGCGATGGAAACCATCGTAATAGGCAACCTCATTCTTATCTGGGTTGTTGGGAAAGTGTTCTCGGCCACAGACATACCTCCATCTTCACACGAGCCTTCTGCTTGGTGTTATCTGAGACTACATGTACATCCGTGCTACATGTAAGTCATGCATCTAAAACTGAATGGTTATGTGAGAGAGCAATGTCCATTCATATTATCGTTTTTGGCCTTCATAAGATACATATTGTCCACAAATGTGCAACGAAAACACGAAATGAATTTCTTCTTTTCCTCTCCCCTTCTGTGTATTTAATGCAGTCACACTTACCATTTAATTATTGTCAGTGAAATAATTTTTCTGTTTTTGTTGTCAAATGAACCAACATAAAGAAGTAATGAATCCGACCTCTTTGCTACTTCAAAGTGGACAGAAATTGAGGTATTGATCAAAACATTATTTGTTGATCCCAGACTTTTCTAGTAAAATAAGCAGAACGACAGATTCATGACAATACTTGTACTGTGTGATCATTTAAAGTAAATGATCATGACAGAAAGTAAAAAAAATTAAGGAAAGTTGGTTTGCTAAAAAAGTCATCAACTGTCGCAGCAACTTTTGACATTTTTTCCCAAATCTCCACTTTACTTGTCAACCGTAAATCTTTTTTCCGTGTTTTCAGATTATTTACTCTACTTAAAAAAAAATTAAAAAGATGTTTTTATATTAGCAAGTGTGGATGCGGTCTGAACCATATCCTGTATGTGTTAGAGAAAAAATGCTTCAAGCTAATATGAAATAGAAATATGGCTAAACTATTTATCATTGGAAAAAGTGTAATTATTGAATGTATCCACACATTTATTATTATTCTGAATTGCTTCAGAGACTGTTTTCTTGTCACAACCAAACAGGCGGCAATCGAACATTTATATGGACAGACGAGATGCAACTTTTTACAGATAATGAGAAAGGAAATTATAAAAGATTTTCTTTTGATATGCACAACAGTTTCCATCAGACGCTGGAAAGTTAAATTGAATTCATTTTCACAGATGTGAGTAAAATAAAGGCTGTGCAAGGCTGAAGGAATACAACTATTGTATATTTGTGTGTGTCTGTGCACATTTGTGTGCTGGCCTGTCAAGTTCAGTTTCAATGTCACACCACAAAGACTGCGTTATCGGCACTTTGAAATTGTGACATTATGAGTATGACTATAATGACTATTGGTATGTAATAGTTGCAATTAACTTATCAGCATTTTGTCCTTTGCTTGCAAAGGGGGCAGAGTGTGACACATCATGCTTATCTTTCAATGTGAAAGTGCCGGCTGTCTGCAGCACCAAACAGGACTCATGCCAGCCACCAGGGTTCACAAATGATAGGTCTTCTCGAATACAGGGTGGAGGGCAGATGCAATGTCTGATCCTGAGTCATTCAAATGTGTCTGTCACACTGCAGGTTGATTGCCAATTATCTCTGTTATATAAATGACCAGGATGTCCAAAAAACACCTTGTTGACACTGCTATTATTATTGCTATTGTGACAAGATTCTAAGAAAAACCTGTTGAACACCAGTAACCTATAGTTTCTGTGTTTACAACAATTATATTTTTTCTCCTTCATTTTAAATAGCAATCCCCTTCACGAATTGAAAACAGTAGGGGCTTGTTTATGGTCCATTACAACTCGGTCGTCAGACATTTTGTGTGACCACGTCGGAATTCTATAGTGTTTCTACCTAATCCCAACGGCCACACGGGAAGACACATTGTCAGACATTCACTCCTCGATGACGATGATAGTGTTGCACTTGGTTGTGCACATGACAAGTGCCATAAATATTTGTGTAACTTACGAAAGGGCAGTGGGCGTGATTTTGGTTGTGGGCTTCAGAAAGTTACAGACATGGTTGGTTTCTTGTTTTCTAGGTGACTTTATTAGCTGTAGCTGGCTAGCTAAGCTAGTGTTACTTTACTGTTACGATCAAACATGGGACAAAAGGCAAAGCTTGTACCTAAAACTAAGGAAACTTCTGTCGTATGGACATACTTGTACTTTTGTACGATTTGCTTTGCAAATGATGTCGCTGACTGGTCCCCAAAACAAAAACAACACCACCGACCTTTTACCACCTACACGAGAGACATGTCAAATGGAGAGTCTACAGATCAGAGCCAGGTTCAGAATTCTCACAACAAACACCAGACTCAGACGTCACAAGTGGCTTTTGCCCACTGGAATAACCCAAATGCAAATGAAAAATCCCATTGTTTTTTTGTTGAGGGAACCAAGGTGTTGCTAACTCCTGGGTCGGCCTGCAGAAAATGCTTCCTCCCCGTTGCACACAATTAAAGAACAGTCAACACACGTTGTCTTCTTTCTGTCTTTGTATCAAATCTTGACTTCAGGAGCTGTGAGTTCCACTTACTGTACTAACTTTTCTTTACAGAACAGTAGCAGTCCTGAGATGAAGTGTTTAACCTTCTGTCGGGTCTGATGTTGTGGCCAGGCCGTAACACCTGCCAGCGGTGTCTGTCACTCAATAGTCATTACAGGATGGGGAGGGGCCATACATTCCAGTACACTGATTGATGGGCACTTTTACTGATGAGGCTCTTTAACAGCAGAGTCGTCTGTGTCGCTCAGACTGCCAGCATGCTTTCAGTCCCCACGCCCGTCTGTTGTGTTCCACAGCAGCAGAAACGGCCGCAGTGAGAGCAGCTTAAACATGAATCTTGCGATAGGGCTTTTCAGCTGATTGCCTCCACTTGCACCCATTGCGATAAACAGTTGCAACATAGCAATTTCCAGAGTGCATTGTGTTTTTAAGGTAATAAATCTGGAGGCTTTTGTTGTGTTTTCAGGTTTATGGCGCTAGATGCACACTACACCAGTGATGTACAACAGTCTAGTCAAGTCTATTTTAGCTGTACCTTATTTAAAAGTGTTGCCAACAGCCAATGCTTTCAATCTAAGTTTGATTTTGTGTCTCTCTTTGCCTCCGTGATCTGCAAGTTGTTTCTCTCTCCACACACGCAAACACTCGCTCAAACCTCTTTGTCAAATAATCTCATTGCATGGAAATTATCTTTCACCTAGAGCCAACATTAGATGATAAAATGTGAAATGTAGGTCAGCATGACCAGATGTTAGCCTATTAAGGTAGACTCCAGAGCAGAGGACTCTGTCAATCATGCAGGACCCGTGGGACTACAACAGTGATCTGCAGTAGCTCAGTTACACAACGTCTTTGGGCTCCTTTGTGATTCACTGTTTTAAATCCTCAAATGAAAAGGTCAAAAGGGGATCAGAGTTAACCAAAGGGCATGGTCTGGAGATCAAAAGGAACTGCAAGTCCTCAGTCAACACAAACTTGAGTATGAAATCACACCAAGTCGCAACTGCGAAATAAGCAATTTCTTGCAAAATCTTAAATTGTGTGTCATAAAAGGGCTCTTTTGCTTTGTGCGACTTCTGAGTATGATTGAAAAGGATATGTGAAAGTCATTCCTCAAGGATCTAAATCCAGGCCACCTATTTTTCATTTTCAGAGCTGTCAGTTATGCTTACAACACTGTTAGTGATAAATGAAATTTACAGCGAAGTCTATAAAAATACTTGGAATACACGGAGGATAGGGTGACAGGGAAGCCTCAACATTTCACTCCTCTCAGTATCATTTCACAGGAGTGATTCATGACATAACATGTGGCCTTGCTGGCCATCTGGCAAACCGGTGGGCCGACATGGGTCAACACAACTGTTGTGGCCCATACAACAGTTAAATAGACACATTGTTTTTTGTTCGTCTTAATTGACACTGGGCTGGTCCAATCACAACATTAAACTCCTCCCCCTTCAATCATTAAACAGCATATCTGGCCAATGATAGTGGTGGCCAGCACAGTGAGGAGGATGAGAAGTAGAGTAGATCTAAGCAGAAGATAACAATGGGCTGAAAAACAGATGTTACGTGATGAGAGATGGTGATGATTAGCATTCTGCTAGAGTCCACGAGCTCCCCTTTACATCCCCTTGATACAAAATTTATGAAAAACTAACTGAAAAGAAATTCCGCCCGCTTTGTTCTTATTCAATTCCGCTAGCTTGCAACTTTTATGAACGCAGGTGGAGTTTGCTAAATAGCTGCCTATCTTAAAGTAGGCCTAACCGTGTTGTGAGGTCACAGTGGCTAGTTAAGGCGTTTTGCACACAGACTGAGACAGTTGGAAAATATTTGCCACCAAGCTTGCTCTCATATGTTTCCCCTGGTGAGCTAAAAATGGATTTTCTTGCAGAGGGCTCTAATACTTTCAGAAGAACGTCGTCCTTTTGTTACCCACATTTCATCAACACTTACATCAATGAATCCTTTTTTTTTTTATTTAACCACAATTTTATCAATACCAGTGTGGTATTGTTAGCCTGTTCGCACGTCTTCATTAGGGAATCCAATAATTCTGGACCTGATTGGGTCAGTTGTCTCTTCGAGTCATTCAGGTTCAGAATTCATTGCTGTGGTTTCATCAAAGTATTCCATTTAGCAATGAGGAGCAATGACTTTTTGAATGTGTTCTTAATGTTTCCTCTCTCTTAGACTCCTTTGATTCCCTCTTACTCATTACACAGCCGTAGTGTTTTTAGGGATTGGTACAACTGGTACAAAAACAAGTCCAGGGGAGCACGATGATGGGTGGTGTGTGTTGGTGGGCTCGTCTGGGCCAAAATGCCAGGGCCCTTTTTTCCCCTCATACCTGCAGTCTGTGGTGCTGCTTTTCTTTGTCTCAATTAATTTGTTGTGCATTTTAGAGAGACCTTTTTTTTAAAGATATTTTTTCTCATTACTTTGTGTCACTGTTCTGTTTTATCATCCTTATTCACAATATTGAATGATATTTTAACTGTTTATTTCTCTTCAAATCCTACGGTGAATATTGCTTTTCTACTAATGCAGCTTTACCCCAATTCATGTTTGTTGTAAACACAAACGCTGAGTCTCAATGAAACAGTTATCCATTATTCAGACCAAAATCCCATCCCATTAAGCATTTCTGTCATCTTTGTAGAACAAAAGCAATACTGTTCATGAAATGATTCCAATTTTCTTTTTCAGTCACTTCAATTTAACTTTCACTGGCAATAAACCATGACAATTTCTAATTAATTTCAGCTCTGAAATTCATAGTAACTCAGTCAAACAGACTACATGGACTATAGCTTGCAGGGCCAAACATGACTAAAGCTAAAGCATAATTGAATAAGAGGGTTCATTAACCATGTTTGCTGTCTTCCAAAAATGAATCTAAAAATGTTCAGGCAGACTACATTTCCAGAACGACAAAATTAATATGACAAATATGAAGGTCTGTGCAAACACAAAATGTGACGTTACATTATGGGTGAGGGAATTCAAATACCAATCCAACAGGGCAATAGGACATGGTCTAAGGGTTATCAAAAAAGTTATCAAGATAAAAGACATTTCACAAATTTCAAACAATTATGTTATAACACTCACCGTGATTACACAGTGCATAACTACTGTATCAATATTGTTATTGTTTAATCACCCAACCCTAAATCCAGTTTCCATCGGAGGGAATGTTTTGCACGCTCTGCAGAAGATACATAAAGACAGGTTTAACGCAGCCTCCGACAGCCTCCTTTAACCCATTCTCTTACTTAAGAGAAGAGGGCTTCCAGAAAACCAAAACAAAAAAAGTCAGATCCCCTATTGTGACACAAGCGTCAAAAGTCTATCTGAATAGGGTTGCAAAGCAGGTGGTTCTATTTTGGACCCGCAGGCCCCAGATCTTGAAGACACATTCATTGTCTCCATACACAATGTTAGCTGACTCAAAGCTGGAGCACTTGAAGGCTCAGGTGAGCGTGGAGCTCCATCCCAGCTGAGGTGCATGTATTTGAGGGTACTCTGTACTCTGCAGACTGTAATTTCTGCTAAAAGTGACAGCTAGATTAACCTGTAACCACTGTCTTGATTAGACCCAACATCATATGCACACTTTCTGCACAAAAAGGTTTTAGTGACTGCAAGGAACAATGATGCTGATAAAGACAAAGAATAAGTGGTAAGGATGGCTGTTCCCCTCTTTGTCATTACAATGCTTTTAAGCTACTATTGTACTTGGAATAGAGCCTTTGGAACTATTCCCCAACAGTAGGTCAAATGGTTCAGTTTCATTGTGTGCTACATTGCCATTTGTATGATAATCACATAGATTGCTTTCCTTACTTCCATGTGTCCCTGAACACCACGACTTTGAAGGCTAACTCATGATGAATGCAACACATGTCCCTTCCCAACAGCCTGCTCAAGGATTCCTGTTGTGTTCATCTGTTTAAAATGAGTATACAAGCAATTTTTGTTTTGATTAACCTATTTAAAAAAACAAACATAACTTAATTGTTTTATAATGATAGAACTGAAAACAGTGACAGTATGATTAAGAGAAATGAAGCATATATCATAAACCACCTAAGACCAATGACCTTATAAAAAAGATATTCGTTTTTCTAAATTTATAATATCTACACTTTTAAAATGTCATGGTGTCATGTTTCCTTTCATGAAATGCCATATAAAAATAAAGTCTAAATTAGTTCTATAAAGAGACTTGCACTTGTACTGTGGCTGTTCTCCTGATCGCAATTAGCTCAATAAATTCAGTGTGTACTTGTTGCCTTGCCTCGTCTCTCTTCGTAACCTTTTGAGTGGCAGAATTACTCAGCGCAGGAGATTATTCCTGAAATGACCTTTGTTTTATAAGGCCTTGTGGCCTCGTAGTGACTTAAAGATGGCAAAATCTGCTTTAACGTGACCTTTTGTTTTGTACAACATCCCCATATGTTGTTTCCGTATCCCCAGGACAGGTGCTCCTCTGAGGTTCAAAGGGCACGTTCAAGACTACAGACGCAGGTAATGTCGAGGAGCGGCTTGCTCTGCAAACCCCTCAAGGTGCCCTCCTCCTCCCCTCTCCGCCCCCAGCCTGGCTCAAAAGCCCCCTAACTTTTCTGCAGGCCAAACATGTGATGCTGCGAGAGATATCAAGCTGAGTCTCGTTACGATGCAGACCATGAGAACCGTGGGGCCATGGATCAACATCCCAAACGCAATAACAATGCTGCAGAAAAGTTAGAGCAAAGATTTCTTGGTTTCCCTACCTTCTACTTCGCTTAAATAAATTCTGCACATGAATGTTATTAAAAAAAAGTAGGTTACAAATGAAGCTGGATTAAATGAAAATCATTAGGATTGCCATGGTTTTATTGTTATATTTCCGAGTACATTCTGTACATGTTTATAAATTGTAGCATAATGCTAACCATCATGAAGATATATATATATATATAGCACGGCACACAGTGTTCAAAGGAGGGACTCACTGTATCTCATCACAGCAGCAGTGTTGAGTCCCTCAGGAAGAGTGTGGCAGAGAGTCAATGGAGCTAATATGGAGTGATTCTTCTCCAGGGGCATATCCATGGGAATGTAGTTCTGGTTTCACAGTTATCACTCACAGAGAGCTGTCGGACGCTTATTGGCATTCCCTTGATCCAATTAATTAGGGCCTAACAAGGCACGGAAAGGGAAGGGATTTGGATCTACAGGGTGGTGACCGAGTCAAAGGCTTCCACAAACGAGGCCAACATTTCGTTACACACTGTCCATTAATGAGACGTGTAAGCACTGCTGTGTCAAAGAAGGTTATATATATATATATATATCTATATATCTATATATACACACACACACACACACATATATCTATATAGATACACATATCTATATAGATATATATCTATATAGATATCATTCTAACTGAGGTTTCTCTCCTCATGTTAACATGTAGAAAAGTCTGTTTTCGTAACTGATCTTCCTTTGGATGCCAATATCGTTGACCTCAGTGCCAGAGGAGGATCCTCTGCGCGCACAATTTGTTGGCGGCGCCGTTCTCCGAGTCTGAAATAATTAATCAAGTTGTGGTGAACGGAGGTGGCATCCTCTACTGCATGGAGTAGATGTTGTAAATCCACTGCAGCTCACAGAGACAGGTGCCCTCCAGCCGGTTCCTGTCTGCTGCTTTGGTAATGGTGTGTTTCCTTTCCTGGAACACTGGAGGAATCGAGCAGCACTCAGTCCAGCCTCTATAATCGCCACATTACAAGATTATACAGCAGAGCACAAGTTGACTTATCACCACAGGATGGTGGTTGGTGGAACAAAATGTACAGAACACAGTTCAAGTTTTGAATATTCAAAACAAGGCAGAATACACGAGTCATTTTCATTGATCGGATACATACATAAGATGCTTGCAGTAGCAGGCATTTCAGTCTCTTGTCAATCCAAAGATATTCAATATTCAACCATCCATCATCTGTAGTTAGTTGTTGGCGGTGTCATGGGGGAGGTGGAGCATATTTCAGCATACACAGGGCTCATACATACATTACAGAAAAGAATACATACAATATTTGCATTCAGACCTGGGGGAAATGTAGTTTCCAGTTCACTTGTCCTGTATGATTTGGCATTGTGGGAGGAATCAGAACAAGTGAAACGAGACCACCAAACTTCACGTAGAAAGGAACGGGACCAGGATTCCAAACCATATTTTTAGGTGCTAAGCACCTCAGGAAGCCTCAGTGATGCTCGGACATGCACGTGTTCATTATTTCCACAAAGAGCTCTGGCGGATGACTGTTGTAAATGTGCAGACATCAGTTATTTTAATATGGGCCGATTTCTGGCACCTCTAGTTAAGCATGTTTTGGTTTATCTTCATTAAACTAATGGGAATCAGTTAGTGATTTAGTTATTACGCTGTTCACCCCACAGGTCTGTGGTTTACCCACAGTGCACATGGTTGGACTGATGCTTGGTCTTGTGGGAAGCCGTACAAAAGTAACAACAGTACTGGGGATGTAGTAGGAGCGACATGGTTTAGAGTGAGGACAGTTGGCCTGCGAGGGTCTGAAGGTCCGAGGGTTGCTACTAGGTTACGATCTTATTGCCACTCTGCCATTTCCTGTATTTTATATTTCATATACCTCAGCCTAGACAATAATTCAATTTGTATAAACAAGCATTTCCAGTCATTCTTTTTTATTGTGGCCTCGGTGGGGCCACAAACCGATTTCACCGATTTGATTAACTGAAGAGCTCCTCCTAGGCATAAAAGAAGCCAAATTAATTTTAGTGAAAAACTGTGTGGTGCCATAGCTCAGCTGGTATACGGTCTAGTCTGGGAACGCTGATAAGAAACGATTCCATTTGCAGGCTGAACTGCAGTGTAATTCACTCAGTGCATGTAAACAAACAATGAAACAGTAATTAAATACTATAAAGTTTGTGGCTGCACCTTTTTTTAATTAAATAACAGCAATAATAAAAGCACATATGCGCGTATGCACAGCCGCAGACATAAAAAAAATTCAGTTGCTGAGCTCATTCATCCTGCCTGTCATAAAACCTGTGCTGCGACCACAACGATACAAGGTATCTACATTCATCATTTGCAAGCAATGTTGTCGAAGCTCCCTTTCTTGGTTTAAGGTTGGTTCATAAACTTCTCTTTCACTTTTCTTTAGGTTTTGGGCTCACATCGCTTCAGACTCAAACACATTGGATAAACCTATGAGGTAACGTAATAGGCCCGTGTTTATGGAAACAATTAAGTTTGAGAAATTATACAGAACCATGAGATGCAAATATTTTCGTAGGCCTGTAGAACTCGAGCAGTAATTAGTGCCGCTACTGTAGAATATACTATTGCACAATGCTGCCCATAAAGCTGACCTCAGTATGATACAGTGGTTCTTTACCACAGGGAAACTGGAACGGGGAAAAGGAAAGATTATCAACAGCTGTCATCTCTATTTGGAAGACAGTACAGATGACTGGTTCATCAAAAAGTCACTTCACTCTCTGCACTCTGGCTATTAATGCCAGCGAGTCAAAGAGGACACAGAAACCACAGTATATTAATACAAATTGATTGAAGGTTTATTGGAATAAGAGAGAAAACTCATATTTATGCAAAATAAAATAAAAAACACTTCTGCCAATCTTATTATTTTTAAGAGGATTAAGCCTGTCTGAATCTCAATAAAGTCTAGAAAAACTGCAGTCTTGCAAGTTGTTGCTGATATAACAATGAAAAAATCAGAATCCGAGTAAAATAACTTACGCCTATACCCACTCGCCTTATTGTGGAAATGAAAATACTAATTTCACAGGCAGCTAACTGGAGAGGGGAGACCAAGAAATATGTTCCTGGACCTTTGTCCCGCATGTTCTTCCAAGATTTGTCTTGCATCTATCTTCATGAAACTTCCCTCAACCCCGAATAGATTTAGTGTGTCCCAGAAATTCAGCAAGAATGCAGGGAGAGGAGCTTAAGCCCTCTATTTGAAACTGTGTCACAATGGGGCTGTGCCTACTTGTCTGGAACAGTCTTTCTCTCTGGATAACCACTTTGAGAAACTGAGCTAATGAGTATTTGTTTGGCCCTTGGAGGCCACTGTATGTCTATGACCTCAGTGCCGTCTTTTGAATTTCGTAACTGGCCTAAAAGGAGAGCGAGATTCCGCCCTACTCACTGTCAGTACTGCATTGTTTTCATCCTTTATGTCTAAACTTGGTGATCGGTTTTCAAAAAAAGTGTCAAGTATATTAAAGGAATCTGTGAGATATCAGTGTCACTTTAGTCAGGAATTATGATCACAGATGCTTCTTTTTTTTCTGTCCTTGAGCTATAACCAATAACCAACCAGTGCAACAGAGGACACATTCTTAAATTAAACAGATAATCAGACTCTGACCTGAGAGATGACAACTGAGGGTAATGTTTTCTCAGCCAAAAGAAGGGGGGATGGGTACAGTATTTAGTATGTCCATCCCACGTTTCACTGAGTTAATCCTGAAGCCTCTCCAGGGATCATAACGGCATCATCTGTCTGTATTGGTCGCCCTTGTGCATTATTTCCCCCCACCAAACCCCCACAACGTATCATCCAACGATGCAACTAGGTGAGAGTGGGGTACCCAAACTGCTTGCTCAGCAGTTCACAGAAAACATTTTGATCAAACAAAACAGAATGTACTGTTGGGAAGATTGATTTACAACCACAGAGACAAAACATTTAACCACGAGCTAGATTGTTCCTCCAATTTTAAGTACAGTTGGGGTTTTTAAGCCCAAAAGCGTCTTCAGTGGTTACTGTTACATGGCCTGCATTGCAATGTTTTCTTGCATTTTTTCTCGTGTAATCCAAGAGGAAAATGCTTTTTGGTATAATTATTTATGAAATATAAAATATATCTTAAGTCAGGAACAATATATCAAAACATAGATGGAAGTCTGGAAAGGAGAATGCTCTTTTACAGGTTCTACCATCTATTTTAATTCCAATGCTATTTTTTATTTGCACATGCAGCCACTGAGCCTCCAACAACACAAATTGTTTTCGCGTTAATGGTCACTCCTCCCGACAGAATGCCTCCAATCACATAAATCTCAAAATGTAAACACCTACTGTAATCGGTGAACAGTGATATATCTGGAGGCACTAAGTAATGGATTAGGGCTTTAAACATGGACTCATTTATTTTTCACCCACATACATCACACCTGATCAGAGGCATGTCTTTGGCATCAGCCCAGCCCCAGCAGACTCTGACAGCGTCGCCGCTGGCCTCTCTCTTTCAGACGTTTCAACTGTGAGCAGCACTTTCACCCCAAACTTTATGTACTGTCTCAAGTTGTTGTAGTTTGATATCGCGCGCAGGTAATTACTTGTGAAAATTGAATATAGTCACCATTAGAGGTCAGAGCCGTCAGACTGACTGATATGAGATCGATGGCGAAGTGCCAGATTTTTTAAACTGAACACAAAGACATTTCTAAGGGCTCTGACATTGGCTGGAGAACCGAGGCGGCCCACAGGAAAAGTGTAACAGCCATTCTGTCTCTAAAGCTTTTAAACCTCAGATCCGTCAGTGAGTGAATGTTACTCAAATGTATTGACAGGATTGAGATGGAAAACGCGTATCCTGTGTAGAGTTTTATTTCCTGTAAACCAGGATGCTCATAAGATGTAGCACTGACTCTTAAGATTTAATAATCAGTTTCCTCGCCTGTTTCACTGCATCGTATCCAAGGAGTACTTCAGGTAAAGATTCACAGTTTACCGCTGAGACTGGGGCTACATCCATACCACTGCGTTTTATTTTTTAAATTATGTTTAAAAAAAACCCCGATCCTCGTCCAAACAATAACTTTGTTCAAATGTAAAGGATCAAAAAGGTTTTATATGTTATGTGTTCATTGACCAAATTGGGATTCATGTAACTACAGAATCGCTGTAACACTTTAATAAATATTATTAGTGATTTTGCTGACACTATTTTAGGTTCTAGGTTTCTTTAAAAATGTTATGAAAGGAAATGAAGGAAAGGAAATACTTCAGAAAGTAGTGACCTGTGTGTGTATATATATCAGAAATAATTAGCTGCTGTTAATTTTCAGAATTTGTTGACAGAAGAAAATTGACAGAAATCAATTTTGAAACAAGAGTTGCTGTTGATTCGACTTTATAATCATTAGGAGGCTCCAGTGCTGTATTTCATTATAGAGACAGCTATATTAAGTTTATCTTCATTAATATAAACCGGCAACTGTTAGTATAGTTAAAGGTTTATGTTCTTTTGATCTGGCTGCTTTTACCTGTAAATAATACGACTCAGAAAGTATATTTCCTTTTATATTTTTTGTGTTTACCTGAACTGCCAAAAACTGAGTAAAGCATAATTAAATGGGAAGTGTGTAGAGTGCACTAAATGAACACTTCATTTTCTCAGCGCTGATAATCAGACTCGGTTGCCATTTTGTGTTACTTGAGTCATTGGAATCGCTGAGACGTGGAAGGCAATGCAGAGGTCTAGAACAAAGTGTATATTCTGTTAGAGGACAGTCTCCAGGAAATAAAGAAAGTTAAATTGTTCCTCTCTTGGAACTTATTTGGAGACCGCAGGGCCCATAAAACAAAGTGCCATGAAACCCTGATTCCTTTTTTTCCTCTCAGACATGAAAGTTTGCTGCTGTGTTACAAAAATACCTTTAAAAAAAATGGCCGCAGAAAGTGAGTTGTGGCATTAGATTTACAAAGCATTTTATAGAGTAACAAATGTACAATGAGTTGAATGTCTGGTGCCAAACTCAAGGCTTCAGAAAGGCAGCTCAGACCAATGGGTGACGTCATGGCAGGTTGCCACTTGACCCTGACCAACAAGCAAGTTTGATATTCAAATACATATCTAATGAATGGATTATCCTGTCATACATGGCGTTTCTGTGGTTCAGTGGTATTTACGTCTTGGTAGAACTCACAGCACTATCTCATCTCCCCGTTTTACTGGGGTTAAAGAACTGACCTGGCTGTGCCACGTGAGGAGAGCATGAACATGTGATGGGTTGTCTGTTCACCTTGGGTGCTACCTGCGCCTCAAATGAGATTCATGACAAATCCACTACAAGAGGCGAGCCAATATGCTAGGTAATAGCATGCCTGGCAGTACTTATCTGTCTCCATTAAAGACACAGGTCATATCCCACAATGTCAAAACCATTAAATCAAAAAATATAGCTTGATCACCGGCTGGTGCTGGGCACTGTTGCAGTTAAATAGCAGGAGGAGGGCGATTAAAAATAGGTTATCTTGCATAGTATAATAAATAAAAAATCTAAAGACAAACCAAACAGCTTAGACAGACCATAATCAGAATTATTAGAAGCGTCATGACGAATTTACATATCCTTGTCACCTGCTGGTGGTTTTTCACTTCAACCATTTCCAGTTTGATCGTCTCTGGAGATCTTAACCCATTAATATCAAGCTCCAACACCTGGCAATACAATTGGGACTTGCACCTTGAAATGAAACGGTCGTGATGTGACTGTGGTGCACCTTTTGCCATTTAATACTGCAGAAAAAAGCTTATCTAACTGAAGAAAAAAAAGACTTGGACTAAGCAATTGTGCTTAATTCTATACCACTTCTGTGTGGGTGTGTCAAAATGAGCCCCGCTGCACATTTATCACACAGATAGGATCAAAGCTTGGACAGTCGACTACTTGCCTTGGATTCATTTTATTTTTCATAACAGTGGAGGCAACGGGGATTCAGCTTGAACCCCACACAGCTCCTGTGAATGCATAAAGCTGACCCTCAGTGAGATGAATGTCTTCATCAGGAACCCGCAGCCCTGGTCTGAACATCATCCCTGCTCGAGGTTCACGTCTCAACTCACACCAACGTGTCAAGAGAGACAACTGCCTAATGAGCCAGACTCAATACAACGAGCTTGGGGCATAAATACCGTTCGGTTCGCATTCGGAGTCAAAGTTGACGTCATTGCAAGTCTCATTCTGTCCGACTAACAATCAAAGATCCAAAGATGTTTAGTTTGCAACAGGCAAAGCTGCAAATCATCCACTGTGGACGTTTCGTATTTTTCCTTGGAAAAAACAAATCTCTGTCCATCTATTTATGGACTAATTATTTCAGCTATAAAGTTTTCATTACTAGATATTTATGATATTCACGTGGACCCATAAAACTCGATATTTTGAAGACAAGAGTGCCTTCGTTTAGTACAAGCCCTTAAACCCCTTCACTGTCTGATAGTTGCAAATATAAAATGAAGATTTACAGCCTTGTAAACTGAACTTGTTCATTACACAAATATTGCGCACGATAAAGTGAAGGGGATTTTTTTGGGATTCTTTATGACATGATTTCACCCGACAAAGAAAGGCATCACAGAAAGAAAGAAAAAGAAAAAAGCCATCTTTTTGATGGCCACTTTTTCCACAGCTGAGATGTGACTCCTAATGTTTGCCCTGAGAGCTCCAGAGTTGGCTTGCAGGTATCTGGAGCAGTCAGGGGAGCTGAAAGAGGGGGGAGCTATAAGCTTTTGTGTCCATATGAGCGTTGGATGTCACAGAATCTGCGCAGAATGCTGCATAAATGGCGTTGAGTCATCCGAACAGCCCATAGTTTCTGACCTTTTCGCAGTTTGGTCTTCACTAATTCATTTGTTGAGATCACTGAAGAGGCCATAGAATCAACATCTAAACCTTCTGAAACTGTGATGTTGAGAACAAAAGGTATTTCATCAGTAATTTCTTTAAATATGCAGGTTTGCAGAAAAATAGCCTGGAGAGTTTTTCTGTTTTGTTTTGGGGTTCTTTTTCTGCATATGGCTGGCGAACATCACTGTCTCATTATGAGCCAAATTGTTCCAAATAAACGCCAGCCACTGCCAAAGGTCACGACGGAGAGAAAAAAAGCAGATTTTTAAAATGCAAACTGTTTTCCTTTCTATTCAGCATAGCTCACTGGCGTCTCCTTTCATTTCAACCAATGAAGACCTCCAAAGAGGATGATATTAATAATGAATAGAGGTAATATGCAATGCATATCCCTGCCCTTGTTAAGCAGGAGAGCTGGTCCCAATCAACGTGATGACCCGTTGTCCCGGTCAGTACTGGCTATATTGATGTTTGCCACAGCTCGTGTGGCGGCATGATGCAAATTGACACATTTGTGTATAGTGACAGAGAGACATTGAGAGCTGACAACACGCAGCTCTCCGCTCACAAGACTGTGGATAGTTGCCACATACACACCAAAAAAAAAAATCAATATTCAAGCTTCGTTCAATTACGTGGAGAGGAGGCGGCTCGGTGACACTCGCTGCAGTGACAGATGTACTGCTGGCTGAGGATGGTCAATTTACTGAGAGGCTTTACTAGAATCCACAACGAAGCTGCTGTGGAACTTTGAATTCATGTAGTATAGGTAAATGGCTGAGATTATGGTGTAGGTAATGTGCTGAGGTAAATATATATATATATACATGCTGAGTATCACTATGTGATGAATGTTTTATGATGAAAACATTTATAATATGAATATAAATGAAACGTGGACATGGGATACAGCCCACTGCAGTGAATTGAAATGCGTAACCTGGAAGCCGAATACATTAACCACACACATGCAGAAGATAAAACGGCGTTTTTATAACACACACACACACACACACACACGCATACATTTAAGCATGTAAGCTCATTATACAGCCCCCACACACACACACACACACACAGAGTGTGTGGTACAACTCGGACAGTTTTAAACTGGAAATCCGCGCCCTTGAGTTATTACTGACTAATAAAAAAATATACAAAACTGTATTTTTTTTCAACGTTCATGTTTGAAATATAGCATTTGTCAGCTGTCACATGATATAACCTACAGACTCATATGGCAGAATGCCAAAGGAAGCAGCGACGGACGAACTCATTGGATCTGGTTGGATGAATTTACAATCTAAGACGAGTCTTTACTCACCCAAAGTTAAGAGATGGAACAGATAAACTCCCCACAGATCCATCTCTGCGTGAAACGAGGAGTCAGGTAACAGGCGTCGGTTCTACAAGTACAGCTGTGCGATTACACGGCGAGAGGAGGGAGTCCCGTTCTGCATGTGGGGGTCATCATTGACACAAGGGCGATAATCTCTGGTGGGGAGAGAAAAACAAAAATCCTTAAACCGTCTATTGAGCCTGTTGTGGCTGTCTTTTAATTTGCTTAGAATCCCCTTAGTTTATTCCAAGACGGCGTCACAGTCGCGCTTTTGCGCAAAAAGCCGGCGCCGTGCGTAACGACGTGCGTCAAAGTTGCCCCGGCGCACTGTACGGTCCCGCTGCACGTGCGTGAAGTGAGCCCCGTCTGTTGCGCGTCGATGGGGTCTCACAAGTCCTCGAGGTCCGCTGCTGGAGAGATGCTGAGTGCTGCCGGGAAGAGGGAGGGAGGGAGGGAGGGAGGGAGAACTGTTTGTGCAGGGGGAGGACATTAAACCACCTGGTTACATGCTCTGTGCTTCTGCACCGCCAATAAAGTGTGACACGAGGTTAGAAACCTTATTATGAATTTTCCTGCAGGGACTCATAGTCTGTGTTAGGAAGTTTATAATGGTTGTTGCATCTTGAAACCATTTTATGATGAACATCGTGCGCGTTTCTTTATTGTTAAATCATGTGTAAAATCCCAGTGAAGAAAAAAAAGTCCTTTGTGAGATAAAAACTTGCCTTTTCATTTATTCCCATTTCCCATGTTCTCAACCATCAGCCTAAAGATCTAACGCTTGTCATTCAGTATTCTTGTACAGCAAAAGATGTTCTAAGACGTTGATAATAAAAGCAGCAAGAAAAAATTCTGTGGCTTTGAGCTGAAGTTGAGGATATACAGTGGCGCTGACAACCTTCATTTGGTTCATGTGTGTCTACATTTCTGGTCCTGACCCCGAGTCACCAAAAAAAAAAAAAAACTTGCACAATTTATTACGGCTCCTGTAATGCGAAAGTCACGATCAAATAGGTTACAGGCCTGAGGCTGAGAGTTACTGTCGAGTCAAGTTCAGGGCATTGCACTTTTCAGTATATATCAATTCAAGAAATCACAGCTCAGTAGAGGCCGATTTTTGGACGCTCTCTCAACCAGAATCCCGTTTCATTTTTAGTTTTCTGTGCACAAAGGTTGAACGAACGCGGTCCAAATTCATGTCGACAGCTCACCTCTAAATGGTTACACCACGAAATACATACTGGCAGTTGGTCCCTTCTTAAGTCAGACAGCTTTGGGTGGCGAGACACCCAAAGTCACTTGGAGATCCTGCGTGTAGGTGGAAGTCTCCCTAAAATATTTTGGATAAAAAAGAACATTGTAGTGTTCAGAAACTGTGACAGGTTTTTTCTTTAGTTCTCATAGAAAAAAACAACAAAAAACAACAAGAAAGTGACTCCAGTTTCTGGTCACAACCGACTACCAGAGCCTCAAAGCCCCGTTCTCTGAGCCGTCCACTGTTTCGAAACGGGCAGTTATTGATTCTTCTGCGTTAAGAAAACAATGTTCACACCATCTGTTCATTTTATGGTTCAGCAGAGAACATCAGTGGGCCAGGATGTGCTTTTGGAGGTTTGTTGACTCACCCTTTTAGCATGTCTCCAAAACGGCAACAACAAATGGAGTTTCCAGATGATCCATGCAAACAAAGCTGGTGAGGAGCAGATAACAAAGGGTCACTGTGTTGGATCAGCCGGACTCAGTGTGTGTGCTTTACTGTATGTGTGTTTGTATCTGTAAAGCAACCCTTGGGTCCACAAGGATGATCCAGTTGTGTGCCGAAGACAGAAACAAGTCCTCTGAAGAGCCTGCTTGTGTTATCTTTGCTGCCATTCATGGCTGCCTGACTGCAGCCTTTCACTGGACTTACATGAGCTGGCAATAATATTAATTCAAGCATTTGTTTAAAAGCCATGGTTGTTTAGTTGTGGTGTTTTTTTGTTTGTTTGTTTGTTTTGCTGAGGCCTCAGATTGGAATGACGGTAACTGTAAAGCGTCTTTACGCCTCAGCGATAATTTTGACTCCCTAACAAGCTTGCAATGAGAATGTTTGAAACAATACATTAGCCATCTCTCTTGGGAGTTGGAGTACTTAAACGTTGGGAGATGAGCTCAGAAAAATGCTTTATGAATCTTTAAAGAGCAACTCAGTGCCATGGGGATCTTCTGGTAAAGTAAATATTTGCAATGCGCTTCCGCATTTGTAATTCAAATCAACATTAAAATTCTGCAAAGAAAGAAAAAATCCCCGACAACGGTTTGGGGAGAATTAGAGGGAAAATGTTTATTCTCCTCGTAACCATTAAAGTCTTTGGCTCCCTCCCAATGGATTGTGGGTGCAGAGGGGTTTGTCTTTCATAACCCGCAAATTGACTAACGCGAACCTGACGTGATGTCAATCACCTCAGCTGTGATTTATCCCGTAGAAATGTATCAGTCTCTTGAGCCAGTGCCTGCTGTCGTGAAATGCTTTTTTTTCTTCATCTGAGTAAGTTACTGTCGATAGGTTGAGGATCTCTGACTTCTGTAACAATCTGTCGATATGGAGAGCAGGTGCTGTTAAAACATGGAAGATGGACAACTCTCAGCTGTTGCTTCAGGCAAAGGTACATTGATTTCCTATCTCAGTGAGTTGGAGCAACGGGGACAGGCACAACATTAATGAGAGATTAGTTATTGTGTCAGATACTGAACTGGGTGATGAAGAGCGGCTTGAACAGCTTTAACATTTTACAGCAGTAGTCTTTGCCAAATGCAGACTTCTGCATGATGAACCCAAGCAGAATGACCTCATTTCCCTTTGTTCAAAGTACATTTGTCCCATTTGATGCATGCCCATTTCTTTTTTTTTGGGGGGGGGTTGTTTGTCTGGGGGATTTTCTTTTTTTTGTCTTGTTCTGGGATATTTCAAAGCTCCTGCACACTGTTGGCACAGCCACACAAGATCTTTCATTAATTTTTGCCTTATGAGACCTCACTCAGGTTGAAGTTGGGGGGCCCATGCTGGGATTTATGTGAGGGCACGAAATACCTCGTTCAAAGGGATCGGCAGACATTCTGGCTTGACATAGTAGGAAATGCACAAATGCACCTTACAACATAATGATGGCTCCCTCACAACAAAGTGTCTCAGTAAGCCATGCCAGTGATCTAGCATGCACAATGACATATCTCTACACTCACGCAGCTAAATGGAGTTCATCCATCTTTACTATTATTATTATTTAATACACCTGGCTGTGTAAATGAACCTTGTGCTAGCTATCGCTGGGAGCAGGTGGTGGTGACGGTCACTTGCCAAGCGCTATTTAGCCATTGTTGCAAGACAAGAGTTTATAATCCCTTGTCTCTTCTGATTAGAGCTGCAACAGTTAATCGATTAATCGATTAGTAATGGACTACTAAATTAATCACCAACTATTTTGATAATCGATTAATCGGTAGTTTTTATGAAAGCAAAAGTCGAAATTCTCTGATTTCTTAAATATGAATATTATCTGGTTACTTTGCTCCTCTGTGACAGTAAACTAAATATCTTTTGTGTGTGGACAAAAGAAAAGATCGTCTTGGAGTTTTGGGAAACACGATTGATGTTTTTCACCACTTGATGACATTTTATGGACCAAACAACTAATCGATTAATCATGGAAATAATCTACAGATGAATCGATTATGAAAATAATCGCTAGTGGCAGCCCAACTTCTGATAGAAGTGATGGAAATATGTATTTGTAGATTGGTAATGCAAACGTTGGCAGAGTAGCAATTGAAAAACCTTTCATTGCCCATTCAATACAGTGACACTATGCATCAAAATTGATTGAATTGCAATAGATATTTTAGAAATTTGCAAAAAGATTGGCTTTGGGGGCAGAAAAGTAATTATGCAGAATTTTTTTGCATCGACTTTTATGAACTTACAAATTCAGTCTGTTGACCTGTAGCAAACTTGTGCTACTTGTCCGACTGTAACAGGTCACAATGTAATAAAAAACAAACCATAATGTGACTCAGTAGCTCGAACATTCCCCAATTTGCCCTGTGAGTAGTTAACACATCACCAAGCTTCTACCAGCAGCTGTATCACACGCGCACATGGATAAACATGACTGTGCTACTTTCCGGTGTAACCAGGGGTTGATAATGATAAAGTTGTTCATTGTCCTGCCTTGACTTTTGCACAAAACAGCAGACTCAGGGAGATGTCAATCAAAGCAGTCTGTGTACACCCACACAAACCTCAGTGGGGGTCTAATCAGGTGAAGCGTTTTAATTATGTGGCGGTTGTCCTGTTTCTCCTCTGTGCTTGTTACCATCATTTAAGATATCAGAGCTGTCTGTCTTTCTTTCAGAAGCCATTAGCTGCCATTTGTTCTTTCGGTAAACAAGTTTCACAGACTTGGACATTTCCCCGGATGGATAATCCATCAGAGTAAACATAAAGTCCTCATTTTAATGGTGTTTTTTAAACTGCCCACGTTGAGAAGTTTTGTATCGGGCTGTGCGTGGTGCCACTCTCCTGCGTCTGCCACTCATGTGACAACCACAGAAAAACATGGTCTCTCTGGGGGCGCTGGGTTTCAGCAGAACAAGTCTGCAGCAGGAAATAATTGTATAAGCATATAACCCCATAAATCTTATTCTCTGATCTTTGTCGTCATATTTCAGACATCTCTGATTGCTTGCAAAGACAGACGAATAACCACAAGGACATCTCTCTCCTTTTAATGAAGACCATTAGGTTGGTGATGAAGAAGAGAGTTCATGTTGCATTGAGCCGTAATGAGTCTGGTGGCATGTGTCTCAGGGCTTCATTCCACACCTACAAACATTCAGAGTTGACCAAAAAGGAGGCCGTGCTTACATTCTGGTCCCAGGACGGTGACGTCATGTCTGTTCCTGATTGCGAACAGAGTGGTAGTTGTTCTGGGTGAACCTTGGGGGGGGAACTTCCTCTTTCTCTTTCTTACGGTGGCCCTGAAGCTCAAATCACAAGGACAAAATGGGAACGCGTGATGGCAAATCCCAAAACACAACAGCAAATTACAAAACACGACATAAGAGGACACAATGGCAAATCACTAGACAATAACAATTTGCAAAACGTATTAGAGAAAACAATGGAAAATCAGTGAACAACCAAAAACAACAACAAATAAGACAACAATGGCAAATGAAAATCACAACGACAAATCACTACATAACGACAAAAAAGAACACACAACGAAAAAAACACAAAGACACCGAACATCAAAAAACTTAATGACAAATAAGTTAACAACAGCACATCAAAAAACACGACATAAGAAGACACAATGGACAAAAAACACTAAATAAAGACAATTTGCAAAACATAACGACAAATAAGAAAAGAATGGAAAATCAAAAAAAAACCAGGACAAAACACAACGACAAATCACTACGCAACGACAAAAGAACACAAAGAAAAAAACCACAAAGCAACTGAACACCCAAAAACTTTCTTTCGCTGTCTAACAGCCCAGCGGGTCGATGTGGGACAGACCAACTCAAACAACCTGTTTTGTCACTGTCTCGTTGTTGAATATTTGAAGAGGCTCAACGTGGTGTGATGAAGCTTTAATTCCTGCAGGACAGCCAGTGTTGCCGGTGAACTTTCTTTTTTAAATGTCAGACGGGAAAATCTACCCCGTCGTCTCCGGTGTGTGGCGGGGAAAAAAACAAAACAAAAGAGGGCTTCCAGAGTCTGTCAAGCGCGCGGGGAGGTTTTGCGGCGCGTGGTCACGGCAGGCCGAGACGCGCGTTTCACCGCCGGTGCCGTTCCAAACGGAGCAGTGCTCAAAATGGGGCGAGACTGCGTGGCGGCCGGTCGCCCAGACGCCGACTCTCCGTTACCTCGCACTACAACAGATGGCGGGTGTCTCTCGCGCACTGTGTGGAAGGTTACGTCACTGCCCGGCGGGTGTATGCTGGTGGTGTCCTAAACCTAATTTTGAATGTTGAAAGGACGGCGATGATAGTGTGTCTAACGGCGTGCACAGCGGAGAGTGGCACCACATGCTGCAGCACCAACGCAGACATAAGGGTGGGGGCTGTTTGTGTTTTCTCTCTTTTCTTCAACAGCAGACTGTCGGACACATGTATCTGCTCCTGACTAGTTTTCACTGGGGTCTATTCTCCGTCTCGAAACACATTCCCTTTTTCTTTGGCCTCACGTTTCACTTTAGTAATTACAGATTAGTCGAGACTTCAAAGGAAAAGAGCGAGAAGTTCAGGCTACGCTGGCTTTGACGGATGTTAAATTCATGAGTTCTTTCTTCTTCCCCTTTTCTTTTTCTCCAGGAGGGGCTATCTATCTCTGTGGTAGGTTTAGGGAGGTGATGAGGTTATCCGAGAGCATCTATCACGGATTTCCCGACACTCCTGGTGGCCAAAAATAATCAGATGGCACCTGGATCAACAGCTCCGCGCTTTAAGATCCATAACTCATCTCCTGGGATTTTGTGAATGTGAGTACGCGCACACCGAACTATGTGTGGGTGAGCGCAAGTGTGTGTCTGCAGATTTCGGTGTGTTTAGAAATGGCTATTTGGTTCCTCTCTCTGACATTTTGATGAGAATTTATGCTGTTCACCACACGACGTCTTTCTACGCTGGGAGCAGTGAGCAGATGTTGCTGCGAGGCGCCGCCGCCGCCGGAGACAAGTTTGTGGCAGTCTCTGCTCGAAGCTGAAATATTTTCGGCTTTTAGTGCTTTTTTCTCCAAATACTTAAGTCATAATCTTTTCCCTTTTTTCTTTTTTTTTGTTCACTGCTCATGAGCGGATCCTGGAAAAATCGCTTGAATGAGGACGACGTCTGCGCAACAATGCAACGTTAAAGATAGAAATGATGTGTGGGAAGTTGTACATCAGGTAACATCGTGGATTTGACGTAATTGTTTTCTTCTGCGGTTTTTCACGGCAAAGCCTTCTTTGTTCCCCTTATTAGAATAAAAATAGCCTTTCAGTCTCCAGGATTTAACAATGGCAGGGACCTCTGCAGCTGTGGTCTGGGCTACTACTTTTTTGCCCCATTTGTCCAGTTCTATCATCGCAGACTTCCAGGGTCCGACTCCAGGCTGGTGCTCAATGTTAGGCGCTGCATACCTGTATTGTTATGAGACCTGATCCGCTGCATTTTAGTGTTTGTCGTCACTGGCTCTCCCTTCAGCCGCCCCTACCGACTGACGCCTTGTTATTGTTACATCGCTTTGTTCACGTTCTTGGACATTGATTTGGCCGAGCTGCAGAGCATCGATGGCGGCGTGCTGTTAAGTGAAACTTGTGTGGCTCAATTAAAATGTGCATACTGTGGTCAATCTGAGCTCGTGGCCCACAGGTTTATCTGATCAGCGTCCTGCCTTGTGTAATATCGAGTTGTGTGTCAAAGAACTCGTTGCAGCTTATCAGGCTAAATCCCAATGATCTTGAAGAGCTTGTTTAAGGAGGTGGCCAGAGTAGTTGCTTTCAGACAATGAGTCCGGACGTTTTCCTGAACTTTTCCGGAGGGGTTGGATGTGAGGAAGCACATGTTGCTCCGGGCATTTTCGGGTACTATCAGCCCCCCTTGCAAAAATGTCCAGATAATGTCCGAATGAGAACATGTGAGAGTACAGAAGCGACATCTCCAGAAGATTCTAAGCGAGCGAGTCGGTATCGGACGATATTTCAAGAGCCTGACCGATATTATCGGCCAACTGGTTTGAGCCTTTAAATGTGCATTTATGTTTACATTTTATGTAAAATAAATGTTTGTTATAAGTTCTGGTTGTATTTGTATTCTCAATTTGTAGTTATTCATGATAAAGTTCATGGTTAAACTAAAATATCAAGCCTCAATTACATGTCTTTGTCATAAAGGTTTGATAACGACATCGTAGGAATCATTGACAGATTTTAAAAATATATATATCGGCCAATGTATCGGTATCGGGAACCTTGTCCTCCCAAATTTCGATATCGGCATCGGCCCCCAAAAATCCATATCAGTCGGGCTCTAGTGAAAACAGCTGGTGAAAAACAATGCCAGTTCCTTGAACAAAGGTTGTGCCTTTGTTATTAATACTTCATGTTTTCCCGTCCAAAATTTGTCACATGAATCGAAATGCAGATAATTAAACCCAATCCAAAATGTGCTCGACCAAAAAAGCCCCGAAAAAAAGAGAAGAGAGCAACAGCGGGAGAAGCTCGAATATCATGCTGGCATCACGACACACATTTCACAGATCGGAGCTGAGAGCGGGTCCATGCTGAAAGGCTCTGGCTTTACCTTGTGTAACAAAGCAGTATAACAGGACCTGACCTGTTTAGTCTGAGTGTAGAGTGTAGCCTGACTGTGGTGCAGGTTCAGCTCTTGGACAGTAGTAGATGAGAACGAGGTTTGACAGCTATATGAAGCCTTGGTCAGTTCTAAGTGGCTGTCGGATACATTAAGTAAATTCCAAGCTTTCCCAACCTATTAAAGGGCTGCGTATATGTTCACGGTACCAGGGCTGTCGTACGCAACCTGGGCTTTATGTTACGTCTAATTAAGCAGCTATGTTTAGGTAATTAGTGCGCACAGGGTTAGGGGTAACAGAAGCCTGAAAATCTAAAACCAAGTGTCCCCCAGAGAGAGAGAGACCCTGCTACCCCTCACATGTAGCCAGACCAAAGTGGTTAGAGCGGAGGGACTAAGCGACCAACCTCGCCTTGTTAACCGACATCTACACTGACTGCATTGCTGAAGCAGCACATTGCAAATGTCTGATTCCTGAGAAAGCAGACTTGAAGCATAAAAAAAAAGGCATTTTAAGATAGTGTGAAAGGGCCTGTGTTCCGGGAGATGGACAGTCGGACAACCTGAGAGATTTGTGGACAGTCCCTTCCCCCTTCGGACCTCTGTGTTCTCATGAAGCAACTTTACAGATGGAGTTTCCAGTGAACATGCAGCTGTAACAATGTTGTGTGACGGTGAGAGATGAGGTTCCTTTTTTTTCATCTTTGGTATGTTTTAACATTGACCTGACCCCGGACACCTCTTCATTGATGCTGTCCATGCCGGCAATGTATGCGTTTCCCTCGGGAAAAACACAATTAGCCAAATTAGAAGTCGAAATCTGGTGAGGCCGAAGGTCAGAGGGGAGATCCGCTGCTGTTTTCCAGACTGGTTGTAAAGTCAACAGCCCAGCAGCAGAGTTATTTCTAACAGTCTAAAGTGGACACCCATTACTTTGGCCGTTATCTCGCAGTTAACTCGCAAATTCTATACATTTCATTTCATTAACATACAAAAGGACGCTGAAGTGCACAAATTTCTTTCTCGTTTTCCTTTCTCGTCAAAAACAAGCTGAAGTAACAATTTACCTCGTGCGTTGATTCAATACGCTGCAGAGTGAGGGAGTCGGGGGGGTCTTGTCCCCAGCGGGAAAATGCATTTGCAATTCGTAACGAGCGCCGCTTCCGTCCAAGTGGTTATTCATGAAATTAGCTGTTCGGCACTAGCGGCTGGGTGCGACTGTGAAAAGCTGTCGCGGTCTTTATTCTTTGTTGGTGTGATTATGCTACTTGTTGAATCCTGTTGACGGGGAATCATCTGCCTATTGGGGAAGGGTTGTGAACAAGGGATCTGTTGTGAGTTAAATCATAGTCTCCATATGTGATGATTAATATTCTGTACTTTCATTCACGTGTCAGGTGTAGTACGGTCGGCATATGGGACGTGTCAGGTGATGATACACTCTTTTGGCCCCGTGGGCAAAGGCATTTGATCCGGCTCATGCAGTATTCAGCTGTATAGGTTATTCACAGTACCTCACATTGCTTATGTGCACATTTACTGCACATACAGCCGGAGGTTTCCATGAATTTTTTTGCACTGTGCTGTGCTCTAAGGTGGAGTCCATGCTTTGTGCATTGTATCCCGTTACTTAATGAATGATGGATGAAGAAGATGGCAGAGTTCAGTGTAGTGCGGATTCGGGATTCGTGATCACGTTTCTCCTCAATACTGATTCCAGATGCCGAGCACCAATTATTACTTCTCTTTAATAACATCTCAGTGTAAAATGTGTAAACCCCCAAACCATGTTCAATACGTGGTTCTTAGATCTGTTTAGTGTCCTCCAGGATCCACTGTTACTTACTGTTGCTTTAAAGGGGCAGTAAGCGATTTTAATCTACTACAATTTTTGTAAAAATTCTGCGAAAGATTCTTCCTCACCTTCCGCTAGCTGCCGAGGCCTCGGCTCTGTAAATTTATTAAAAAAAACAAAAAATGGTGCGCACCACACCAAACAACGCTATCATCAAGATTTTGTGTATGTATTTAAATGGCTGAGGGTACGATTTCATGCTAAGTTTGATGACCTGGACAAGGAAAGGTTCAGGCGTGCAGTGGAGCGGGTCAAAGTGAGCAACCTGTTGGCTCTTTGTAACAAAACACCATGACTGAACTGACTTTTTTTTACGATCACTTAGAAAGTCAGTTTTGTGAAGCATCGAATAATAAAATCAGTATTTGACAAACTGTTGATCAGTCCTGCATATCAGAACATATTCTGTTTTAGTGCAGTACGTGGTTTCAAAATACTGAGAGGAATTCTCTCGAATTATCATCAACTAGGAAGGATTTGAGCCTTGCATTACTTTCTCAATCAAGATATGGTGTCTGATTAAATCATTTCTCTTCTGTTTTGTAAAATTCAGAGTGTAAAATGAATCCGAAGCACCTTCACCGCACACACAGTAAAAGTCACACACAAATAAATGACCTGTCAATGAATGTCACAGGGGAATTTGTGCCGTGATTTTAACTTAATTCTCTTCACAGCGGTTCTCTTATAAGTTGTCATTGTAAAACCTCTCACATAACGCGCAGCAAAGCGTTATAAATAATAAGGCAATCTGCTGCAGATGTCATCCCCTCCTGCTTTAAAAAATAACTGCTCCTACTCCAGGTCCCCAGATCTCACAGGGCCTTCACTCCATAGTTAAGCTGGAAATCACTGCAATATAAAAGGCTTTACTCCGTCTTCTCAGAGACAGGAAATGTAGAACTGTTTATTCCTTCTTTGCCTTCCAGTGTCCCCGCAGACTCATTTCTCTGGAGGCTTGTTACCTGGGCCTAATTTAGCGTTTCAAAGTAAAGAGCAACATGTTTCTTTTATTTTTCTTTTCTTTATGATTCCTTCATGTGCAGTAGATGTGGAGTGGGTTATGAGTGCTCCCTTGTTGCAGAAACATTGAGTGTGTGGTGCAGGATGATGCGGCTCATGAAAAATGTCCTGTTCAACTAAATGTTTAACAGAGTGCGAGCCGGTGAAGTGATGAGCTCCTCGGGTCTTTGACTGTGGCAGCATGATTGGCGGTGAGCTGCTACTTGGGATCAAACTGTAATTTGTCCTTTTCAAAGATTTCGTTGTTAACCTCTGCATCGTTTGTGAGTGGCCCAAGGGAAACATGCCAACAACTTTACCTGAAGCTAAGCTTCATTTGACAAGGTCATTTTCATGTCCCATCACCTCTGATTCCTGCAGTCCATGTGACTCCTGCTGCTCCATCCTGGATCTCACCCACATTCCTCCTTTTTTTGGCCTTTTCCGTGCAAATATCACTGCACATAAACAGAGCAAGCTGCCGCTGGCTCTGATGTTTGTTGTGGTATGAAACCACAAAAACCGTTGGCATTCACACAGGATTTGCAGGATCGTCTACCTGTCGAGTGTATTGTACTCCGTCGTGAAGTTTATTCTCTTTCCTGATTGAAAGACTAAAAACTTGTTACCACTTGATAGTGGTAACAATCTTTATGTGTGTTTTGTTCGATTTTTGTGGGGTCCTTCTAGCCTTCAGGCTTGTCCCAATTTTAAGATTATAATCTTTACGTATCACACACTACATGACTTTATCCTAAACGCTCCAGCTGGAGCCTGACTGGAACAGAACCAATCCGATCAGTTATCATAACCAAATCATATTCAAAGTGAGCCAGTTGTGTGTTTAGCCATTTTGGGATGGAGTTGATCACACGTCCTTTTTTATCTTTATACACGAATAAGGGACTGAACAGGATGTCAAACTCTGGGTTTAAATTGTAAAACCAAACCTGTTTCCATATATATATATATATATTTATTTATTATTTTTTTAACTTTCTTTGAGATATCTGTCTCTTTAGGTGTTGACCACTGTGCGGTTCTATACGGTGATGAAAAGCAGATTCATCACACTGTGAACTGCAGCTATTCGACCTAACTGAGACTGAGTACATTAAAAGGTAAAACACATCTTGTCCATTAACAACTGCACCATTTTAAGAATCTCTTTTTTCCAACGAGCAAAACTGCAAATGCATGACACTTGAGGTTTTTCTTTTCACCTTCACCTCAAAAGAACCGCGGCAATGCTTTATTGAAGTGCTGATAGAGTGGAGGTTCAATCAAAGCTGATTAAATTAATTGTGTAATATCCATCGACTTGGGTGATAATTGGGCTCATTATGCTGTTGAGAATTGAAAGAAGGTTGGCGACTGCACCAGGTCAAAAATAAATGCTGCAAGTTACGTCTCAACTGCAGCCGAGTTTCACGAACAAATCCAATGAAAATAATATACCGTATACCGTACATCTAATTGTTTTACTTTGAAAACTAATCACTTTTTTTCCCAAATGTGTTATTCCGTTTGTTTTCTGTGAGCAATAGCTTGTTACTTGAATGGAATTTAATCATTTGCTTTATTTAATCTCAAGTAGTAATTGGGTTAATTCCCATAAACAGCACTCTGTTTATTTCCCAGCAGACTGTGTAAGTCCCCGGGGATTTGTTCACCTCACGTGTACATTGATGTCAGTCGGGGAATTATTACCGAGGGAAATCAGTGGAAAGGAAAGATGAACGAATCACTTGGTCAGTGACCGGAAGCGGAGGGTTTTGAGCTTGATCAGCCATGACCAGTGACGATCAGTCGGAGACATGTTCGACTCTGGGCCGGTCAATATCTGGGCAAAGTTCCTAACCGTGAATAAGACATACAGCTCGCGATTTTTAATACCTGTAAGCCCAAGATGTTTAAGATGTGGAGGAACAACCACACAACTAACTTAATCAGAAACCTAAAGAAAATTCGCCCCACTGCACATTTTCAATTTCAATAAGCTAGAAAAGGCAAAGGGGTAAAGAAATGAAGCTGGGGAGAGTGAAGAGCAACTATATCTTTCATCAGCAATGGAAAGACCAAAGCCAATGCGAGGAACATTGGATGATCAGACATTTTCCGTAGTCAAGGATGAATTGTAGTTCTCAAAAAGAAAATTGCAGGCTTCCAAAATCGGAATAAGATTTGTTTTTAAAAAGTCCGAAAATTGTAATCCCCTGAGAAAATAGCAATTGTTGCAATTCAACTTGAAAGTCACAGTTGAACAGAGAGAAAAAAATCACAGCATTTCATCTGATCTGAGCTTGAATGTAATTCCCAACTTCATGAGACACAAGTATTGAAGTTGATATGTAATTCAAGGGCAAGCATCTAGAAAAGAATTTTCGCAGAGGGTCATAATATGTGAATAGTTACATGATGCGAATCTGACCCGCATCATGCGTTCCTCGCAATTTTATGGTAAAACCATCCTGTGATAGATTGTACAAACAGCATGTGCAGTTATTCAGTTCCATGGGAAATGTGCGCCTGTGTCCCCTTGGGAACGAGGGTGAATGGGAAGATTGAGGATGCACTCGGCTTGATAAGGAGTACGTCCCAGAGAGTCTCGTGGGGAGAAACGCACAGATGCCGCATTGATCCCGCTCATAATCTCTGAATGGCTGGAAGCTCGGACGGGTGTCAGGTTCCACGGACGGAAATGCCGAGACAGCCCGGGTTGTTTGGAGCAGTGCATGAATGATTTGCAGATAAGTCTGCAATATGTGCAATTAGCACATCTAATGTGTGCTATATGGCAATAATTTACATAATTTTCCCATTTGCGATGTAATGGATGGAAAGTGACATGTACTTAACGAGAGAAGGGACTAAGTGATGTGTCTCTTCCTATGCAGTGTGCGGTGTGTCTCAAATAATGACATTAGGTCAACATCAAATATTTATTTGATTGACAGACTAGAGCTACAGTGATTATTTGATCGCGATGAAAACTTCAAATGTACATGTTAAACAATGCAGAAAAGATTTATATTTACATTTTTTAAAAAATATATTTTCATTAAAGGATAGATACGATACAGCTGGTGTATTGTATTACATTTCCTTCCACTTTTTTCTTCTCTTTTTACAATTATATTTGACTTCAAATAATTTCTTAATTGAAGTTCTTTATTTGTGTTTTTCTTTTTAATTCAAAGTTATTCATGATAAAGTTATGGTTCGACTGTGAAATATCAAACCTCAATTACTTTTTCTTTGTCATAAGGGTTTGATAACAACATCTTCGAAATCATTTGCCATGCTATTTTTTTGTTAATTTTTATATTGGCTGATATATCAGTATTGGAAATATTTGCTCCCAAATATCGGTGTTGGCCCCGGCTTGAAATTGATATTGATATTTCATTGAAATTTATTTAATATCAGAAACGTTAAATGTGTTTCAGTGTGGCCTTCATGGGAATATTTTGGGGATTGTTAGCCAAATTGAATAAACGTATGTAGTATTCCAGGAAATAACAAAGTAGAAAGGAGTAACACAACCCTATTATTGATTATGAGTCATGTCATCACATATGACATGAAAGTTGCCCTGTTCATCTTGATTGACAGGAAAAACAAATGTTTAGGAAAAGGACATAAGATAGAAACTGAAAGGAATTTACTATTTTAAAGCTGAAGCATTTTTATGATAATGACCTTATGTCTAATCATACAATTACATAACACATCTTTGCATGATTTTCTAGTAATGGTCTCAGCACTGAATCTATTAATTTTTTAAAAATCTATATATTTTCACCAGGATAATCACACTATGTATTTTTATCATATCAGCATTCGCTTTGAAGCCGCGCAATCAAAACAAAACAGACACCGCCGAAAGGGAAGCGAGCACAAATTACAGAGAACACAGCGAGGGTCCTTCACAGCGGTCGACGAGTCACCTGACCTCACAGGAGACGACCATTCATGGACAAGACAGGATGTTACACGGCAGAGGAAACAAAGCCATCCGACCCCTACTGGGTTTTTATTATTTGCGCAGCATGAAACGACTGTCGTGTTTGAGTGAACAGGCGTGAGGGGCCACCCATCAGGTACGGGCTGTGGAGAGAGGACCAAGAGGGCCCTTGTGAATTAAGGGGTGCATTCATAAAGTCTCCGGGGAGGTCCGCTGATTGCCTGCAGCTCTACTAATTGATTTAGTGCAAGGTCGAAGCCTGAGTGACAGAGGGTAAAGGGAGGAATTTCCTGTTTCTGCATCTATAATTCAGTGGCTTCCTGTGTATGTGTGTGTGTGTGTGAAGAGTGTGCACTTTAATGTGGACGGAAAATAAGGGCTCACCGAAATATCTGCGCCATACGACATAAGTGCAGTTACTGTATAATCAAACAGTCATTAATCATGGTGTGAATTACTGGTTGTCCACAGCCCTGTCAGACAAACTCAACAACTCGACACCGTGTACCAATTGTGTTAACTTTTGAACGGAGTGTTTATTGATAATATAAAAGTTTGTACTTGGAATAATTATGTGCACATAACCATCTGTTTTAAGTTTGGAGTAGCCAAGTTGGCTTTCGTACAACAACGACCTTTGTAACAGCACAATTATAAATCCTTTACTTTAACCTTTTTCATCATTTGTTAATAATAATTGAACCTACTTCAACTGTTTACCCATTACTTATTGCAAACCGTTTATCTATCATCTAGTTGAATTGTTTCATTACTTAAGGCTTATTATTTTATCCACAACTTTTAAGCTTGTCACCATTTATTTAGTCGCCTAATTTTAGTGGAGCCATTTCAACCTGTCACTTTGAACTATTTTGACTGATCACTTTAACCAAACCATTGCCTTTTGTTTAAACCAATCAATAGCCTTCTTTTAGCTAAGGTCAGCCTTCTTCCATGACAAGCTAAAATTGGCAAGATTTGGTTTTTTTTTCATGTACCCCAGTCTGGGAATAACTCTTGTAAGAGTAAATATGTTAACATGCGTATTACTTGCTCGTCCACAATGGTGTGCTCATCTGTTAACTGGGGTAGTGTTGTATGGTATGCAAGCTGTCCAAACCAGCAATCCGCCAACACTCCCCGCTGCGCTGTCCTTTGAAGGTCTGGTGGATTTCCCTCTGGTGTCTCCAGGCTCTTCAACCAGCCACACAAACACATATACACACACACACACACACACACACACACACACACACACACACACACACAGACCGACAGCTTCATGAGAGAAGCCTTTGTTTTTGTCCTCTTCCTTCACAATGCTTGAGCCACCGCATTACAACTGAACAAACACTACAGTGTCTCTGTGATATCCGTCATACAACGTCCTCGAGTAAGCAGATGAAGATGGACTGTCATCTGAAACACGGAGGAAGGCCATTTCCATTCAAGGCAGTTTTATTAGCTAAAAAGTGTTTTCACAAATCCCGGAAGCAATTCACTTAAATCAGAAATTACCCATGTGAACATAGAACCCATTCAGAGTGCATTTTAGGGTTCATTTTACTTAGTACGTGGAGATATTTCATGTTAAGAGTACTCTGCTTGAGCCTGCAAATGACCCTTAACTCCTGAGTATTTGAAATCACCAAAAAATCCCCATTTTCTCAACCTGTGGACCGATTGGGAGGAAAGAACAGACTGTGCCATTTATTTGCTCTCTGAAATGGAGAAGGTGTTTTCCATATCAACATGCAAACCATTTTGCGAGAAAAAGACTGCATCAGCCTTGGATTTCCAAACGCCCAAAGCAAGTTGAGCATCTCTCACTCAACCCCACAAATACCCCCCCACCCCAAACCCCCCCTACTGAAAAAAAATGACTTCCCATCACATTAAAGAGAAACATCTGTCACTTCAGGGGACTTCATCCCATGTCACGCTTAACAGGTTTATGTCTACAAAATGCTAAATGTCTCCTGAGGAACCACGGCAGAATTATGGTGATGGGTTTGGGATTTGTTGTGTGGATCCCCTACCACAGAGGTTCAGGCCTTAATCACGTTTCCAGCTTGTGCTTGGATCCAACTTTCCGTCCTGGTGGATTTCGCACCTCCGAGCCCAATCACGAAACTTTTTTTGGGAACAGCTCAGATTCGTACCACGGGGGCCTTCGGAGGCACCTCCATCTGGAGAACGAGACATTCAGAGGCACCTGATCAGTCAGTGATTCATCTGGACTCGGCTGGACTGGTCTGTGGAGGATTGTGTGTACGTAACCACTTGCTGAGGCATCTGGGAAATTCTCCATCAATTTCAGCACATTGATGTTGTCACGTTGTTTGCTTTGAAAATGGTCCCATGTAAATGTGTTATCTGTAAATGAAATTATCAGAAAGTCGATAGGAACGAAGGCAGTGGTAGATTTGATGCTTATTGTTTCTTCCAGCAGTTACATTCCTTATTAATTAGATGATGTCCTGAGGTAATATTGATGACAATGAAAGGGGCTCTGCCTGTAGAAGTCAGAAATTATAACTATAGGTATTTTTGAAAATTATATATGTTGTTGATTATTGAAGTGAAAGCTGTGAATACAACCCCAGCAGCAAACATGCATTAAAAATGTACTGTTGCACACTGTTATTTTTTTGTTTCATTATCTTAATTTTTTTCGCATCTGGAAAAGATTGGACACCCTGCTAAGTCAGTTCTTGGTAACCGTTCCTGTTTGGCAGATATGATAGCCTCAGTCTTTTCTCGATTTAGGAATTTTCACCATCTCTTCCTTGCAGAACACCTCTTCACGAGGTTCGAATTAAGATGTTCGACCACAACGACCAAAGGCATGTTTGGGTTGTGTGGCAGCCAGTGGCACAGGAAACAGACAGAGTGAAGAATGGTTTCCATTAAAAATAATAGCATATTCTAGATGGAGATGTCAGGCAGTCAGTGAAGAAACTGCAACAACGACCACAACAGCGCGATGATCCAGAGCACACTTAAAAGAATCCCCCGTGAAGTTCTTCAAGAAACACAAGCTGAAGCTTTTGGAACTACCCTCACGGTCCCCTGAGTTTGAATTCATTGAGAATCTGTGGGAAGATCTTAAACATGCTGTGTGTGCAACACAGCCTGACAAATCGTGAGAGTGATCTGAGAGTGAAAATGTATAAGTCTCTGTGCTGACTACACAAAGTAGATGTAAGGGGTGATATCTGTAAAAAGGTCTTGAACTTTTGCTTATGTCACACTGAATGTTTTGGACAAAAGGCTTGTACAACTTTACAATGGAACGCTGACGTACGTACAGAGGCATATGGTCAATGGACTGTCTCACCGTGAAAACATAATGAAGGAGCCTTGAGAAACCTATGTGGTCGTTTCATGTGTAATCAGTAGAAGTTGTGCGGACCTCAAATAACAGCACAAGGCATTATGTCTGTGCTTCCTTTCCCCCCACACTGGTCAAAGTGTGTCCTGAGGGTATATGGTGATTAGGGCGGGGGGGTTCGGGGGGGCACACGGGGGGGGGGGGGGCACATCCACTTTCACACGCAGGCCATCTCATTTGGGACAGAGCTGTAAAATTCCAGATGAAGGATCATTTTCTTTTGAATTCAATTCAAAGGGGCTCCTGCCTCTCGCAGGCGCATTTTCATCATATTAATGGGATGACAGAATTCTCACGGGGCCCACAAAACAGGGGCCCCAATGTAGTGATCAATATGTTAAAGCCAAAGGGATCAAATTTACATTTCTTCTTTCTGCTTGTTTTATTCATAACCTTCAAACCAGAGCTGAAGTGATTGAATCATTTGGTCTAAATGAATGATCAACAGAGTAATAATTGTTTGCTTCATAGTTTTAAAAACAGCTTCTCGAATGTGAGAATTTGATGATTATTATAGAAAAATAAACATGTTCTGAACAGCTGGTTGGACAAAACAAATTCAATACGTCGCATTAGGCTTTTGGACATTATATATGGCTTTTTTTTTTTTTTTTACATTTTTGCATAGATTTTTGAGGCAATCCACACTATTGCACTAATTTCTAGTTAACGTTGGTCCTATCTTAGACTCAGTCAATTCAACTAAATGATTCATTCATTTACCAAGAAAAAACAGGAGATCGATCTATAATTTAAAAAAAATGATAATTAGCTTTTATATGCAGCCACACTTTTAAAAGATTTGTGGTGCAACGTTATCCATTCTTAGCAGGTTCTTGTTGTACCAGGTTCCATCAGGACTCATAAATAACTTCATCTTACTGTTCTCAGCTCCCTTCTCTCCACACTGGGAAAAAAATATTCTGACTTTGTGGAGTATTTTCTTATTAAAACGTAGCTCGTATTAGGAATTGTAAAGAATGTGAGCACTCAGTAACACATTCAACTTCAAAATCGTCAGGAGCAATTAGCAGGCGTCACATTGACATGACACGATTTGCGGTTTGAAAAGACATTTTATTCAGGTTGGAAGAACCTTGTCCTCAGTCATCTTTCCTTTTGATTTTGCTGATCGCTGTTGCTCAGGCCAAATATTCTAGTCTTTCAAAAAGGGCCATTGAAATATAAAGAATATGTGTTTATAGTTGAATGTGTCTAATTGTCATGAATACATACTACATGAAAATGACGTGTCTCTTTTTGTTCCTGTTGTAATTGGTTCAAGAATGTGACCTTTTACTCCAACAACCCACAGGATGCGAGAGAATCTCTTGGTATTGAAAAGTGTCTCATCAGGCCAAGCTATCTCGCTAGCATGCTTATGATTCTGACTTGCAGGAATGAGATGAACATAATTGCATACTGCTGCTCCTTTGCATCCCGGACTCTGAAATGCCACAGCCAAGCGAAGGCATTAGCCTCATCCAGAAAAGGATGTGTTGAATGTCCTGCAAAAGATGGGAACGTGAGATAGCGGGAGATGAAGCTGAATAGCCAGAGTGTTTCAAATGCCTCATTTGCACTACATGAGTCAGACCATGTTTGGTCTCAGTGAGAATTTCTGGCTTGACCTTAGAGAAAGAATTCATCTGGGCATTCACAGTTGAACACAGTCGACCCCTTTAGCATATGGCACAATGGTCTTACTTTAATTGTCCGAGTCCTCAAACTGAATGACCAGAGAGAAATTGTTTGTAGACCGACCTTGGTCTAAAAACACAGCTTAAAAGAACAATAATTCAACAACTCAGGAAAGAATTAAAAGCTCCTTAGTTGTGATTTCAAAAGATGTTTGCTTACGCCAGCGGCTCTGTGAGGCTCTTATTAGATGAAATAGCGTTGGAGCTAAATGCTAATGTGAGCATGCGAACATGATATATAGCATGTAATGTACGTGTTCACTATATTTGTTAAGCATTTTAGCATGCTACCATTTGCCTATTAGGAATGAACACGATGTAGGATGACACTTGTGGAAATTTTAACCCTAAATTTGACCAGTTTGAATTTTGGCCAGATGGTGGCGCTAAAAGAAAATAATAGGTGGTTTCAAAAGTTATCACCATTTAGCTTGAGTGTTGGACCAACTTTCATACCAATTAAGCAAATACTTGTTGAGATGCTCACTTAAAACATTGTCGGCCTCACGGTGTCGTTAAAGGAGGAGTCTGACCTCAGTAGGGTTTATCCTCTGGGGACCATCAATGACTGAAATTTTGCGTGAATCCACTTTGTAGATGTTGAGACATCTCAAAGGACACGTAAAAACCCCCCACAAAACTTTGACCTTCTGGTGGCATGAGATGAGAAGCCAGGGATGAATATTCAGTAGGCATCATCATCATCTGGGGACATTCAATGTTTGATTAATTGTTGACATGTTTCAGTCTGGAACAAAGTGGAAGGTCAGACCCATGTAGCCGTTGCTGTGATGACTAAAAAATGTATCCATGTATTCCTAGATGTGATTGACAGATTAATTCAACTCATCATCTTATTTTCCAATTAACAATTGTTGGTTGAGCAGTCCTGTGCTTCGCAGTAAACGACTCACATTCTAGCTCATTGTAGAAAGGAAGCAACTAATAAGTCACTTTATCTTTTTTATTCCAAACCCACTTCAGGAATCTGAAATAACGTTTTCTCTCAGACAGTTTCAAACACAGTGTTTTTACTGTAGTGCCCGTTGTAACATTTAGTGATGCTCAATGCTTCTTTGGGTGATTCACAACTCAATTCTTCATGTTCTGTTCCACTGGCTCAGGCAGCGCCACAAGATTTATACGACGCCGCTGAGGTCTTAAACGCTTATCCCTGGAGATGAATGCCGGCCTATTGGGCAGCCCACAATGTTTCAAAAGTATCCCAGATGACTACGTGGCAGAGGTACTGTTGACAATTTGTACCGTTTTGATTTTAACCAAGGGAATAACCACGGAACTCTCAAACATTGATCAGAACCAGCATCTTACTCTGCAGCCATGTTTGTGTTCTTAAAAACTGCGTTTCTCTCTCTGGTGTTTATTCTCATGCAGGGTGAGCTAAAGTGCAGTAACCTCACTTAAGGTCGGCTGATTTCACATGAAGCAGTCGTTCATCACCTCAGTTCTGGAGTCGCCCTGCGTGGCAGCGGTGGTATCCAATCTGGACAGCGCGAATGCAAGTTGGAGATTGTTTCCATATGGGCCGTGTTTCGAGCAGTGTCGCTCTGTTGCGTGGCACGAAAAAACAACGGCTTTCGTTTCGTAGTCCGCCCACTACAAGCACGCAACGTGAAACAGTTAGACAACGTTCACACCAGCAGCCGTAAACAACACAGTCCACCTTTAACCTGCGTGAATAAATCAACAGCAGGTTGCTGGAAATTCTCACGAGAACCACAGTTCACGATGTTAGGGTCAAAGTACCTGACCAATTATTCATATCACCATCATTTAAGATTAATGATATAAAAATACAAAGCCAATTAGGACTTTACAGGAGACTATTAAAAATCAGGGACAGGGACATTAAATTGTAAAAAATAATCATTTGAAATGGAAGAACATTGGGATACAAACATACTGGTAAAGATTCCAAATAGAATTTATAAACCTGAACCTATGAATCAAATTTAACATTTCTCTAACTCCTGTGTGACGATTCACCCCTTTTTTCTGTTTTATATCATTTTGTAAAATTTGAAAGTGCCACTTTGCTGTAGGGGTATGACGGGTATTCTGACATTTTCAACAACTTTATAATTAAAGTTGATATTGAATTGTCTGGATTAGAACATGTCAGAATACCTGTCATACGCTCCTAGATGCGTTCTTTACTCAGGAAGTCAGTTGTGAGAAGAGTTATATATTGCCTAATTTAAAAAAAATTGATTTCATATCTTACTACCCCTGACTGAAAAAAACAATATTTTTCCAATATCTTATTAAACCCAGTACAGATTGCTTAAGCAGCATACCATGAGCATCTCACTCTGAGATGTTAAACCTCTGATATATGTGTAGTATTTGTGATGTGTAGTCAAGTCTTACAAGAAATGAGTAAAACTGCACATTTTCTGCACTTAACATTAACATTTTGGGGGAAATATGCCATCGTTTATCTCCTTAAAAACAGTCAAGTGCTCCCTATCTGCATAATAAGGTGATGACAGTAATAGGCCACTTTAAGATCACTGTAGTATTTGAAATGTATATTTTGTGTTTTGTACTTAAGAATTAAAGACTCTTTCTCTGCATAACAATAACTGGCCTTTGTTAAGCTCGCCCCTTTTTCTTTCCTCAAACACTTGCCTCATTTCCTGCCTCCTCAGGCTTCAAACTATAGCTCCTATCTGGCCCGTTTTTTTGCCAGCGTGGCCTCTTCGACCCCTCCGCTTTCCCCACTTGAAACAGACATGCTGTGTGATGTGAAGGACCGTACTATATGCACGCATGCCCGAGCTCGACCCCTGCAGCGGGCTGCCGTGCCAAAAGTCCACGTCCCAAAGTTACAGAGCTCCGGCGGCAATTCTGGCACGGCTTCTGAGGATGACAACTGCCGGTGGGAGAGCTTCAGCTCCAGGATGTGTCAAGAGGTCCGGCCTCCTGCCATGCTGGGTCCCAGGTGAGCATCCTTTCATGGACATAATGTGTTCATTTTTACATTTCTCTTTTGTGCCGCCTGGGCAAATTAGCATTTGATGACTGGGGACTGGAGTAGAGTAAACTGGTTAATGGAGAAATGTCAACCATATGGGGAGTAGAGGGGGGGAAAGTGCAGGATAATGCTTAACTGTGCATTATCACTGTCGTGACTCACTGGCATGTTGAGCACCTCATTTAATCCACTTGCTGATTGATGATATGAAATGAGATATCTGCCATGTTAAAGCGCCTGCAGCAAAACAGCTGCCTGGAGTGGAGCAGCCATTAAAAAAAAAAGGAAAAGTAATGATTAGTGAAAACTCAAAGCTCACTGAGGAAGACAATTTTGACTAAGGCTCAACAGACTGAGCAAATATTTCACCAGTACAATCTTCTGTTGAAAAAGGCGGGAGGTGTGTAAAGCAGATAAACGACTCGACAGACATCCAATTTCAATGGTTTATGCCGGAGTAGTAAAAATGACAACTGCAAGGCTTCTGTTTGCTGCTGTTGTAATATTTAAATTCTACTCGTGTGACTTACACTGCCATGTTCTCCTGTACCGTTGAGCCGAATGCCAACTAAAAAAAGAAAAGAATAATAATGGTATTGCTCTTTCGATATTTCCAATCTTTGCGGAGCAACTGAAAATATTGGGATTTGTGATTATAGTCATTTTTGTGATATTGATTCATGTGTGGGCGGCAGCAGCAATTCCACTCATGCGGAACTGCGGTATGAAATACAGTTCTCAACAAAGGGCAAACAGTATCTGACAAAGCAATTTTCCACTCAAGGTCTCCATAATACATTAAGTAAGGTTTAACTTAACCCCATAGATCATGGTCTGAGAATCAAACTATACTTTACTGGCTGGATGCCTCGTGTGGCAGGACTGTAATTACAACGGAATATGAATTAAAAGCCTCCTCAGTACAGTGTGCATAGTCTTGTATGAAACTCAGAAATAAAGCAAAAAAAACACCTGAGAACCAATTGCCCTTTGCTTCAGCGTTTTTTTAACGACTTTTCGGGAACAATAAATAATCACTGTTATTCTGAACTGTATTAAGTGAACGTAGACGCCAGTCGGTGCGGCTCAGTAACATACGGGGACAAAGGGGGGGTGTTAACTTTCAACCGTAATTAAAAGGTGCCCTTATCTATATTTTCTATATATCTGAAACTGCTTGGGCCATTCACAACCATTTTATATAAAATGGGGCGAATTTGATTCTACAGCCGACAGAGAAGTGTCGCCACATTTTCATGAACCAAAATGGCTGCTGCTGAGTTCTGATAATGGCGACAAACTGGACAGTATATTTTCTCTAAAAGTAGAACAACCATGCTTGGAGCGTTTGTTGATTCGCAAGTTTATCCCAATTGCATTTCGAGGCATTTTGGTTTGAGGCAGTTGATGAACGCACTTTGGAAAATGAACTCTGCCGTTTCAGACCCATTCACACATGCAAACTGGTCTGGGGAGGCCATGCTACCAGTCCTCAGCTCTATGGAGATATTTTAGCATCCACTTCGTACCGATAACCTGATGCAAACCTCAAAGACTATGAAAACTTGAAAGTCAGGACTTACAACTCATATTCTTTGACGTATTTAAAACCCCAGTGTACTTAAGTAGAGCCAGGACAATAGAAACATATCGTCCTCATACTGACACACGCTGCAGACATGAACCTTTCTGTTTCTCTACATGAACAAAGTGAGTGGAATGTGTTGATAACAGGATGCTTGAACTGTTCCGTTGAAATGCAGATCATGGTTTGAGCTGCTCTCTATTCTTCTTTAGGCTTCGAGGTCGCTGAGCGCGGTGGCAGCAATGGGAGCGGCTGAGAACAATACCGGCAAGTCTTTCATCAGACATCTGTCATCTCATCTTCCATGTCATCCCCCTCTGTTTCACCTTCTGCCTCGCCTTCTTCTTCCTCTTCCTCCTCTGATGTCGCATCCAGCTCATCCATCTGGGAGACGCACTTCGGACACGAGCAGACAAACAGGTAGTTCTCCCTGGGAAGAAAAAACGTTTCCGCCAGTCACATCGTTGCGAGGGCTGAATTAATTGGAGGCGTTTTACACTCACTGCTGTTCAGGAAAATCTGGTGGTGTTCAGCAACCGCTGTGCACTGGAGCAAGTGAATGTTTAATACTGTAATTAACACTTGTGGTGCAATTAATACATCCAGCTGGCATGAGATGTGGGGGCGCAGGGAGGTGCCTACTTCTTGCTGTAGTGGGCTGAGTACTATCATAGGATGCAGCAAAAAACTTAATGCATGTCAGAGACTTGCAATAGAAACCTGCCCGCCCTGATCGGTGAGATGAATTGACATCATGTTGATCAATGCGAAGCAGGGGGTAGCCATAAGACCCCCAACATCTCCACCACAGGCTTTTTTTTTTTATTGATCCTGATGGTATTTGCAGCAGTATGACCCACACTCCCCGTTCAAGGGATTAATCCGAGAGATTACAAATGTTTACCTCAGAATTTTGTGTCTGCTGTGACGGCTGCGGTCCCGCTGACAGCAGTCCAAATAACTGATGCAGATCTCCTGAAAATTGAAGAAAACAAACAGTTGAACTGACTGGAGAAGTCCAACATTAATGAGATGCAGAGTCCGAGAGTTTAGTCCAACAAGCATGATGCTGGCCATTTTTTTAACATGTCTTTTTTCCACTCATGCAGGAAGTTGCTGTGTCCCTCCATCTCTCTCTCCTGGTGAAGTGTGTAACACTCCCGTCTCAGCCAGCATTCAAAGGCGATCTCTGCTGGGTAAGTAAACGCGGCTGCTCTGACATTACTGTGCCGCGCAGATGCAAGGCGTCTCAATCTTTCTGACAGCTTGACAAACCCACTCCAGTCCTCAAAGTCTCTGCCTTCTAATACTGCCTGACAAGGGAGCACACAAAGCCAGAGAGGGATGTTCCGTCCCGTCTATCCCAGGCCAGAATTTATCACCCAAAAAACAGTCGTGTCAGCTGACCTCTCCTGGCTTGATGTCACCAAGGGCACGGAGGTGAAGCAGGAAATTGTTGTCAGGGAAGGACGCCTCTGCGTTGGGTGAGCAGCAGTGGTTACCTGCAGGGGTAAAAAGAAAAGGCAAAACGGGTTGTCAAGATGACCTCTTGACCAGAAGGGACGGCACTCATGACACGCTGTGCAACAACATCTGCCACTTACATGAGCTTTGAAGCAGAAAGAGTCCAGAGCCCTCACAGTTTAAAAAGTCTCCCGTTTCTACGGAGAGAAGACGACACATTCAGATCTGCACACAGTTTTGCATAATAATCGCAGCAATGTCATTGGGTAGAAATGCTGCAGCACAAGACCATAATAAACGCTCACTCATATAATGTGACCATTACAAATCTGCTCAGTTGAGACAAAAATGATTTACTCAACAAAAAAAAAAAATACTGCAAGACAGAGATAAAAGTGTGACCTTTCTCAATGTCCTTGTACAGCTGGTCAATAAAGGAGTCCAACTGCTCCCTCTGCTGGGCAGGAAGCTCAAGTGCATCACAGGCATGAACCCACTGACTCAAGGAGCTGAAATTACAGACAGAGAAATAAATAAATAAACCATGAAAGAGAACAGTTTGAGATCCAGAAGGGGATTAGTTAAGAACAATAGAAGAGAGCGTTTACCTGGTGCCAATGCCTTGACCGTTGGTTCCTACCAGAGCGAACAGCGAGCGGAAACCCTCAGGAACAAACCACTGCAACGACATCACACCTTCACTGATGCATGCAGGGAAAATTCCTCTCCTAATTTCACCCTTTTGTGCCAAATTTAGAGGTTGCCAGGCACTTAAGCCGATTTACTAGACATATGTACATTCAACTTTACAGTTACAATCGCATATAACCATTGTTCAGGATTAGTCAAGTAACAAGATCAGACAACTTGACAAACTTATTGTTTGATTTTCAAATAGTTGCTGGTAGAATCTGCTGCTTTTAAATCACTTTTATATGATTATAAGTTAAATTGGTGCAGCATCTTGAAATCCGTTTTCATAAATCAATTAATCTCTGAAATATTTCTGGAAGCTGTAAAGGCTTTTTGGGGAAAAAACAAACAGAATATGACGATTACTGAAAAAGCATGCGGTGGCAACATGTGAAACATACTTACTCGACTGAGATGATCATCATGAAGTGCTGCTGTGAAAAGGCTGTGTAACAAGACCAACTGCCCCTACAGAAACAATGTCACGAAAAGACTTATTACAGTTTACATAAGCGAAAACATGCATCATAAGTATCACAGGCCTCAGGGGGGCAGAGATACTGCGGCACTTTGCTAATTGACCTGTATTTTATTGCAATTGCCATGGGAGCATGATACCGTCTTTGAATTGACAGACTTTCAATACATTTTTCACCTGAACAACTTCATGTTTCCAGCAGAAATAACTCACTCTGAATTTCTCTCCCAGGAGCTTGTGGGCAATCTCCTCTTCCTCGTTCGCTGTCCGGCTGCAGAAGTGAGAAAACAGCTTCTGCCAGTGCGCTTTGTCTTTATCCTGGACACAACCAACATCAATACTGTGTCACTTATTATGTCATATTTCTTTTACTGCACACCGTCAATGACAGTACTGCACATGGCTGATGTTTCGCTGCGTATTATGAAGAATTATTGAACTGAGAACTGGTGCAAACTAAATTAGCGCCAGTATCTACACAGGAGAGACTGTAGATTCAGAGCTTGTTTTTAATCCTTTAAATGTTACCAGTCATTTTTGGTTCAGTAAAATATCTCAGCTTCCATGAACTTGATCATTGCTAAATAATATTTCCATGGTACATATTTGGTTTCTCTTAATTTAAACTCACAGCACATCACATTATAGTTTATATAAATATAAATCCTCTTCCATATTCTCATTAATTTTCACAACCAGCTTCCTTATTTGTAATAGTCATGGCAAAGTTACATTAAAAAAACCATAAACTTGGGGAGTGGGCAATTATTAAAGATTATACCCAATAATTTAGGAGCTAAAAGAATCAACGACTCACCTGTTTGACCACAGCGACCATTCTGGCCATGAGCATGATGCTGGAGGTCTCTGGAGGATAATGCATACTCCTGAGGAGGACACAAATTAGCATCTTTGAGGCGTATGGAAATTTAAAAGAAATAATAATAATGAGTGCACTCACACATGAGTTTGCAATACAATAAAACGCTTTCAGTGGCCACTTCAACAGATACAACTTTATAATCCACTGTGTGTGTAAATATGTAGGGAGAAAAAAATAAGAAACACTTCTGAATAAAAATCGGTCTGATACAACACCACCTTTGACCAAGACCTAGGTAATAAACTTAGAATTGAATTTAACTCAGACAATCTCAACAAAAATAAACAGGATTTATAGGGTAGAATCTATGGCGACACGTTCAACAGGTGTACCTAATAAAGTGACCACTGAGTGAATGTGGATGAAAAGTTACCTCACCTCCAAGCGTCTTTGAGCTTGTTGATGGGATGGTCCGGATCCTCCTGCGAGGGACCCAGACACAGAACCCGATGGTACTGATCTGCTGCCGCTAGTCGACACTCGCTGCTGCAATACATCACCTGCAGAGGGAGACAAGTTCATACCGATCAGAAAATAATGAAAATAACACTCCATGCAGCATCATATCCTTAAAAACTTATTTGGAAACCAAAGCTCTTGAGGCATATGTCATTAGGAAATTATTGGTCTTATTGGCTTCTTATTCCTGAATTTCCCAGTCTGGGATTAATAAAGTACATCTATCGATCTTTATCTTCAAAACAGTAATCAGATTTGTAGTCAGGGGCGTCTCACAGATTAGATCAGACCAGAACGCACCTCCACAAGAGTTACACACATTCTGAATATACATTATTGTGTGAAGTGCGATGATTGTTCATCTACATTATTGTTCTGCATTTTGTTATTTTATTTGACATGGACCGACGAGTCTGAAATAAAGAAAAAAATGATTCCATGTAGACTGTACAGAGAGGGCGTTTTCCATGTTGTCAGTGACTACAGCAGTTTTTTTACACTATGGTGAATTTAAAAAAAGAAAAGAAATACAGACTTATTACTGATCCATAGCTCCAATAACAGCCTCTAAGAATTGATCAGCTGGTCAAGTTCTCTTCCACTGACACAGTGGAGGTTCTGTCCTGACCACAACTCATTTAAAATCAATAGGTTTTTTGTTTTGTTTTACAGAATATTGATCTGACCACTTTTTTTTTTTCCTTCCTTTTGAAAGCCTAAGTGGGAACTCAGTTCCTCGGTTCACGATCAAAGCGGCAGACCTGGCACTGGGGGCAGGCCTGGTGCAGCTCTGGTCGAACCCGGCAGAGCTCAGGGTGAGGGAGGCTGAGTCCGGGGATGCCGCTGAGTCTCCTCGCATTCTCCTCCGCAGTCTCCAGAGCTCGCAAGCAGAACTCACAGGCTGTGAAAGGACGGAGAGCGACGGTGGAGCCGATGAGTCGAGGTCAAACAGTCACAACAGACACAGTCAAGCTTCTTTCTCAAACTTTTCCTCAAACCCTGAGTCACACAGAATGTGTCCAAGTCATGTTGTGAACAGATTGTTGTATAAATTCAGCGTGAGTTTATCAGGTACAACTGGATAAATCAACACCTTTGTGAAACAGTTACATCACAACCTGAACATTATAATTCACGAAGGAGAATCAACTGCAGGACATCTGTATTAGAACGCATTAGCTGTAGTGAAGTGTCTCTAATAACCTAGAAAATCTGAGGATTATCAATACAGTCTCATTTCTTGTCAACTGGTGACAGAAAAATCCTTCACAAATCTAGTTAAGATGCGTAGGAGTAATGTAATTGGACAAAAAATGATTGGATGACTGCACTCTTACTTGCAGTGATGTATTTATCTGCGGCATTTCGGTGATCAAGATCCTCATCAGATGTAGTGTTTGTTTATTGAAGTTTCCTTTAGTGTTCAAATACTGACAACAAGCCGGTCTCACCTTTATATTTATACAAAGAATTCCACAAGAACTGGGAGGAGACAAGGGGCCGCTCAATGAAAATGGCGTCTCCCTTCTTGATGCTCCTTTTCGCAAACAGCCCCTTGCCCTGACACACAAAAACAAAAACAAAATGATCCCGTGTAATCACATTCATACAAACTGGTCACAACCTGCGGCTAAACAAAAGGCTACGGGGCTGATATCACCCAAAGTAAATTAAATAATAACAACTTCATTCTTTCATTTGTCAAAACAGCTACAGAATAATGACATTGTTTTCTGTCAATCACACACTTGATTAATGAACAAGTCATTCCAACTCTGAAAATCACATTTCCCCTTCACAATAAAAGTTCAATACAGTACAGGACTAAATAAATAGATCGATATTATTGTACATTATATATCAATATCTCAATCTGTATCTCTCGGTGCACTGCAGTAAATCCCCTGAAACATCAATATTAGAAGGAGAGTAATTCGTTATGGGGCATCAGATTTACTGTCGTGCACATTCATAATGCAACAATATACCTGCTATTAACATGTGCACACTTTTCATTAAAGTACAACAACAAATGATGATGATGTCCCCAGCAGATTAGAACAGTAACAGCTGATGGTCATTGTGCAGTCGTGTCAGACGTTTTTAAAAGCAGCTGATGGATTGTGAAGTAGATCCGGTCCTCGGTGGCCACACGGCGGTGCGTGCTCCCGCTGCTCCCCGCTCACAGAGACCCGCCGGCCCGCCGCGGAGACCCGCTCGGCCTCGGGTTCGTTCAAAAGCCCGTCGCAGTGTGACATCATTCAACCACCCTTACCTTTACATTGTCTATAAATCGGACTTCCACGCCGCTGGCCGCTTTGCCGGGGTCCACGCAGAGGGAAAACATGTCATCCACGGGAGCGGCCATGTTTCTTCTCACGACCTTTCACCTTTCAACCCTCACGCGTCACCGAGCGAGGGAGCGGCAGCGCCGACAGCGACCCCTGCCGGCGAGAGCTGCGGCAGCGCCGACAGCGACCCCTGCCGGCGAGAGCTGCGGCAGCGCCGACAGCGACCCCTGCCGGCGAGAGCTGCAGGAGCGCCTGCACCCGGTCACGGCTCAACATATAACAAATACAAAATAAATCCCTTATAATCTATCTAGGGTTAGGGTATGTATCTGTCTATTTAGGAGAAATCTCTTATCAATAAAAAAATAGAAATAAAAATAGTTGTCTATGCTGGTTACAAATGTCTGAACCTCAAAGACACATTACAGGTTTAACAAATACTTTTCTCATCTATAAAAATAGCGACAGAATCATGCTATAATTTTCCGTGTCAATCAACTAATCAATAAATTGACAAATCATTACTGCATCATTTCCCCCCCTTCACAATAAGGTACAATACAGAACAGTACTAAAAAAATCAAGGACTAACAATAATGATGCAAATAAACATTTACTAACACTTTGACATTAGCGATGTGACTTACTGAGCATTGATTAAAAAAAAAACTATGTAATGTAAATGGCGCACAGTAAAAATGATTGTCCCATGTCCTTTATAAAGTATTCACAAAAGAATGTAAATGGAGAAAGTGTATTTATTCTATGTTTTCAAATATCATTGATACGTGTTTCACACTGTTTGAATAGCAAACATTTAATAAACTTGTAGTAGCAGCAAAAGTACTATACAAAGAATTAAAAATACTAGTTCATCATCAGAAGTATAATATATACTGTAGGTTATAATACGTTGAAATACATGTTTAAAATACAAAATAACTATTTCATTAAGGAATACAGCAGAGGTTTAACAAACAGTCAGTATTGGAGTCAAACGCCCTTCATACTAGTTAATACACAGTATTTGGCTACTGGAGGGGAAAGATGTAAAGACAGTGAAGAGCTGAAATTCACATTATTTAGGTTAAAATATGTGACATTATATATAAATTACCAAATCATGTGATCTTATAAACACCTACAGTACAGTCTCCATGTGCCCTCATACAGAGCCACTGACAGAGGGGCTTTATATTGGTAATATCGTTCCATAGTGATCAATCCCTGTGTCATTCTCTCAATCAATATACATAATGCAGTTTATCTAATATCAGGTTGGAGCACCATTTGAAAAAAACAATAAACTGACTATGCAGATACATCAGTGTGTATTAGCTTATTGCAGATATATCAGTATCAGCATATTTTGTCGGCAGATAATAACAATAAATTGCTGTGCAGGACGGCCAAAGATAATTCAGGGTCACTTACTACATGCCTCGGCTACAATTCATTCATATCATATTTGAAGGGACCCTAAAGAAAAATACAGCATGGCAAAAAATGACAGTTGACGTACAGTAGCTAACCTCCCTCTGTGTCGTGCCACAAATCCTGGCCTGTTTACAACACGGCCACCTCCACCTGAACAAAGTGCAGTCAGTGCACGTACACATCCGTGGAACAGCAGGTCTGGTGACATAAAACCTCATGGATAGTATTGAAGCAGCTAAAAATCAATTTTCTTATATAAACAATAAGTCACGTGGATATGTGCACGTGAAAAGAGCTGTGCACAGTTCCCCTCAGCCCTTCTGAGCTTTATTGTTTTTTTCACCTCACTATTTTTGTTTCTCCAGCCCACGACTTTACTGTTTTGCTTCAGTCTCCGTTTTTTGTCTGCACCCTGCAGCTGTTTTCGGTGAAAACACTCTGATAAACCCACCGTACTTGGCAACTAGCTGGTGAACACAGTGGAGCATTGAGCAGCTGAAGAACCAGAGATATATCTCAGAAGTCGGTGGAGACAAAAAACAAGAGTGGCTTGTGAACTTCAGTTCATTTGGTGGCAAAAAAAACAAACTCCAATTAGATAATGTTGCTGCGAATCTGCCGGATGTGTACATGGGCAACGGTTTGCAAACAATTTTGCAATCACACAAGGTTCGACCACATCGACAGGTCGTCGTATGTCAATGTTGTGTTGTCATAGCTTGTTTCAACAGTCAAAGTGGACAAAGTTGCAGGTTCAAACTGCATTGAATATTAAATGATATATTAAAATAATTCTATCAATGCAAAAAAAAATATTTTCCAGTAAATATATAATCATTTCTATATACAGAGCTGCTTATTTGTTGAAAACAGCAAGGAGAGAAAAGACTAATCTGTCCCATTTTCAACATCAGAAGAAGCCACGACTCAGTAGTTGCTATAGGATGATGAGAGAACAAAACATTTTTAGAAACCCTGGTTTAGTACACGATGATCTACAGCCTCTCCTCTGACACTGCAGCAGAAAGGTCCTGAACCTGTCGACAGTAGGTTCTCCCTCATCTCCGTCCTCCTCTCCTCTCCATCATAAACCCTTGTTGTAGGTCACCACCTTGCAATCTGTTGCCATGGCAATCTCTGGTTCAAGACGAGACACCTCAATCTGCAAAAAAAAGAAGAAAAAGGGGATTTAAAAAATGAAATTAGCTCCACTTCTTTTTTACTTTTAATGAGACGTGGGAGGAGACATCTGGAATAAAAAAAAGCAAACGCAAGCTTGTGGGTCGGAGCTGTGCAATGTGAAGTGGTGTATATGTAATTTGATTTCTTTCTTTCTTCCCAGCTGCTCCCTGAGCCATCTGGCCTTGAAGCAGCCTCAGCGGAAGGTCATATCTGACAGGATATATACTGTACCTGAGACATCTGTGGGAACAGGCTGATGGCCACAGGCAGGGAGAGGCCAAAGGTAACCAGGCACACAACGCTGTGGATGGGCAGCAACAATCTGCGGCTGCTCTGCACGAATCGCAGCCTACACGAGTCAAGACGGGGATAAAAGGGAAATGTGAGCCTGTGTGGATCGATTGTTATTTTTAGATCTGGAGAAAATCATCATGTGCAGATTTGGGGGGAGCTGTTTCGCACAATTAGTGGGTGGGAGGTTTATCTGTCTCTGTGAATGTTCCAATTGTGGGTTTGTGAGTCAGACTGCAGATATATTCTTTATTTAGTCTTACAATACAATAACAAATTCTGTTTTTGTAGGGTTTTTATGTTATTGTATTTCAATTTACACTATATCTATCTTTCTATCTAGTGACCTACATGCACTACTGAATGAATGCTGCAGGAAATCACTAAGCACAACATATGCTCAGTACACACAAATATCTACTGATTATTTCATATTTAAGTATTTATGAAGTTGTTGTTTTTTTTTAAAGATAATTTGAGGTAGGATAGCAAAACAATGGAACAGAGAAATTGATAAATTACAAATGTAATGCATTTTCACGCAGCTTATCCTACTTTTAGCAGCAACTCTAAAGTATGATAATCATGTTCCAAGAGTAGTTTATGCTGTGTCCTGGTTAGGATTAATTTATATTGGATAAGAAATTATTAAGATGAATTATTAATAATTATTATTTATCAATAAAAATAGATCAAATCAAAGTTAATTTTTCAGTTACAGTAGAGAGGAAAGACGAAGAACATCTATCTGTCTGTCAGCAGCTAGCATTAACTTAGCTAAATCTGTAGCTTTAGTTGTTTTATAGTTTTTTACAGAATGTCACATCAATTTCTTCTTTGTGATTTATTGAATATCTTTGAGTTTTATACATAATGCATCAAAAAGCTTTACATTCGGAGCCTGGAGCTTCAGATGGGGATTTTTTCACGATGTGCTGCCATTTTGTGAACCCAATGAATATTTGGATATTGGGAAAATATTTGTTGATTCAAGCCTATAAGTTGGTTTTTAAAAAACAACTAATAATATACTAGTGTACAAACCTCTCTAGGTAGGACATGATGATGGGGGGCAGGACAAAGATCGGCATCGGGAGAACCACACGTGTGAAGGCCGTCTCCGTGATTGCCTGGGGGGGAAAGATTAGAACATTGTGCACACGCTTCATTTCAAATACTGCAATGAGTTGGATTCCATTTTCCCTTTCATGAAATCAGATGGCAGCTGAATTACAGGAGCCGTGCAGGAAGTTATTTTTTTCTATCATCACATTTACAATTCACTGAAAAACATCAGAAATTCAAACATATTCAATGCAGTCGAGTAATAAGTTTGGCACAAGTTTGGTAAAGAAAAAGAAAAGCCACTTACATGTTTTGCAGCGATCTTGGAGGATCCTACTACATTCCCAGTGTTGTCCAGGACATCAATCCCTTCAGACAGCTCGTTGTGTCTCATCAGACCCACATTACAGATGTTTGCACTCGCTGGACGGGGAGATAAAGGCACCCCATTTTATATCATTTTTTAAAATACATTTCCATGAGATTCAAATAATTTAAGTAAAATAAATGTATTAACATTTTTGAATTGGTACACAGGGTCACACGGGGAGAACCTACCTACAGCTGGGAACGGCACAAGTCTCTGGATTATCATTCTGGTGGCAGGGCTCAACTTGTTGGCCTTCTGAATCAGCACATTCAGTCCCACCTATAAAATACAGAATCAACTTATAATATAACAAATAAATGTAAAAAACAAAAATATAACAACTTAGGCTTTAGACATCAGGTCAATCTCAAAGAAATCATATAAAAATATATTATCAAAACCGACTCTAGTAATGTTGAGAAAATATTTTTGCGGTATTACTAGTTGTTTAAATTTAAGTTTACTGTAGTTAAAACAATGTCATTGCTACAGTATAGGAGAACTATTCCCCCAGTCCTGCGGTTGATATGCACTGTTTCTGTACAGCGCAGATGCAAAATGCTCATGACTAAATCTGCAGCTCTCTGACACAGGCAGGTAATATTCAGGAAAAAACATTCTTAAATAGTCTAAAATATTTTTCTGCTCAAACACAAACTTAATAAATGAGAAAACTCACTGCAATGGAGACAGCACTCGTCACGGCTCCGACATAGCCTTGAAGAAACTTGGATGTTGGTGTAGGCTGAAGAGGGACAACAGAAATACTGTGTCGCAGCTTATTACTGTACTCTCACACTAGACTCCCTATTGTCGAACCCTGCATTTTATATTTGTCTTGATTATTAAATTAAAAAAGGCTACAAGTCAAAACATTATTCAATTTGTATTATGGTGATAACATTTTTTTTTTAATCACCATATTAACCCTATCACTAACCCTAACCCTAAACAACATGGAGTCAAAATTATAAGCAACAAAAATGACTTCATATCATTTTGGTGTGACCTAAAATCTCAATAGTGTGAGTACTTGTTTTGTTTTTTTACCTTTGTGGCATTGCGGTTGGCATAATTCACACAGGCATTGTGACTCTGGTTCAGCCACTGGAAGGAAGGAAAAAAAGGAGAGATGACAGGAAGATGGAGGGAAGGGATGAAGGAAAGAAGAGCATAGCAAAAGGATGGATAGATAGATAGATAGATAGATAGATAGATAGATAGATAGATAGATAGATAGATAGATAGATAGATAGAAATCCCCACAAAATGTGCTCACCATGTGTTCATAAATGTACAATATGCTAAAAGCAATGTTTTCACAATATGTAATGTTTTTTACAGTACCTGCCAGATAATGGTAGACACCACAGTCTGATTTGGGAGAAGAAGGCCAATGACCTAGATGAAACCGGGGAATAAGATCTTATTTCTGGGGGAAAAAATGAGTCCACAGTCTCATTTCATCTGTCCCCAAAACATGAGCATGTGAATGGATATCTGCACAGCCAAGTTCAGCTCTATGACATGCGCGGTTGAAATGTGCGACGTGGTTTTTGCACGCGGGACTTACAATTGGCGTTCCGAATGGTACATAACCTGCACAGTGAAAACATGAAGCTCTGTGTCAAAAAAAACCCAACGGTGACCGAATGGACAAACTTTCAGCAAACTTCAGCACAAGATCTTCATCTGAGGTCGTACCTGACATTCGAAATGGCATGAAGATCTTCTCCCCTGTGTCAGGATGAATGATGGCCTGCGTGCAGAGAGCATTGGCATCATCCTCATGCTGCCGGGAGCGCACAGGCTTGAATGTATGGGAGTGCAGCGAGCTCACTTACGACTGGTCAGTCACTTACCTGCTTGACCTTCTGTGCGTCCCACAGCTGCACGGGTTCGCGGTGAAGTTTAAAAAGAAAAACTACAGTCAAACATTTTTTTTTTTTAATCGTGATTATTGACCGTTTTGCTCTGGCAAGGAGTTTGTTTACCCGACTGTTACCGTGGACTTTGTGATGTTTTCTTCTCCGTCATATTTAATCAAAATGCACTTCAGGAACAGATGTTCCCACATGACTGCAACACACTGCACTCACCTGAAGATCAGACACTCCAGGTGGAAGCGTGCCGCATTTATAATCATCCAGGAGTTTGATGCATTCTTTCAATCGCTTCTACATTGAAAAAAAAAAGGAATTGTTAGTCTAAGAATGTATTAAAATTTGGCAGTTTAGCATATTCAGAAATTTTTGGATACTGGTGCAGACACAATAACTCCTTTTTTGATATTGCATTTATTGAAAATACTTACTGTACATTACTTAAATAAACCATTTTTAGCAATAAACAAAAGAGGTCAATGGTCAAAATCAAACAAATATTCACAACACTGAATACTACTCGATACACACAATTCCTTACACATAAAAGACTAACTAAAGAAGTTTTTACCTCGGACACAAACAGGGTGCTGGGGTCGATGATGTCAACAAAGTGCCTCAGACGACCGAGGAAGGAACCCTGGAGAAGACAAAGTTAATTCTTAATGTCGGTAGACGCCATAAAAAGCATCAGACGCCCCCCCCCCCTCGAATGAATAATTTCCTCTGAACTGATTTATTGCTGCTCACTCCTGCAGAACATGGTTTTATCTGTGGCCCACAGCCGCTTTGAAAAAGGAAGTACTCAGTTATTTGTGTTCTCATAGTATCACATGCGAGCACAGTTTATTGTTTCATATCCACAGGGCCATAGCCAGGATTTCAGACATACTGTAGTACTACTACTTACATTTTATCGTATCACATTAATTTAATTAACTGCCCCGATTACATTTCAACTGCATATAAGATGGTGTAAATTCAGTTTTAAATAATTCTGCTCACTGCCAGAAATATATTGTAAATCTGGTGATGAATTGCAAACATCCCTTTATTTCATTTTTACTTATAAGATAGTGACTGAAAACTGTGAATGCAACGTGAACTCAGGTCATTAAAAGTTGAGGACACGACCTCGGCGCTCACAATGGTACTGTAGCTGCTGTACTGCCCTGCTTACACCATCTGTGGTCACTTTGATTCATTACGTTTAAATTCCCTGCAGGAAAATGAATTACCGCTCGCTCAGTTCACTGGAGGAAGATCATGAGACGCAGCTGAAAGCACTGAATCATTAGTAAGTGGAACTTTGAGCTCAGATTCTCTTTTACAAATATACAGTGTTGTTCACATGAGGTCAAGAAAGTAACCTGCATGCAAGAATCCTTCGCTGTGTTGACAAGATCATTTGTGAAATAAGCTTCTTTTTTTTTTGCCAAGATGATGAGAAAATTGATAACGCATGTACTAAATATGTCGTCACAGGAAGCAGCTGGTTAGTTCAACCCACAGACAGGAAACAGGAAATAGCTCTGAACCTGGCTTGGTCGAAAAGTTCCCTTTTCGTGAATTAGTGAATCCCCCCCCCCCCCAAAAAATCTAACTATTCCTTTATTCCTTAAACTTTGAGTTCACATGCAGGACAATAATTTCTCGCTTGATCTATTAGCTATAAGCGAAGACCGTGAGACGCAAATAATGCGTAACTGGGACATCTGAGTTCAGCCCCTTTTCGCGGCCTGTCGTTGCCTGAGGTCAACCATGAACATACGCACACAAATCATTGATACGCAAGTGAATTCTTAATAGATGGAATCCTGTGGAAGGACAACACGAGAGAAAACTGAATTGTTTCATGCTCAGAAAACAAAACACAGCCGATTTAAAGTCTCTGTCGTCCGAACTGCCCAAGGGGAACGAGCTACGGCAGGAATTTAACGGCAAAGACTCTTTAGAAAACGCGCCGGCCATCGAAGTTTAGTTCACATTCACCAAACACATTCTTCCGAGCGGCGCGTGGAGCTGCCGGTCGAGCTCTCTGTTTTTCTGTTCCCGTTGCCGTCCACCTCGGCATGCCAATTGCTAAGTGCGTGAGCCAGCAGTCTGAAAAGGCCCAATAGCAGTTCATGCCAAGAGTCTCTTTGGCAAGCAAGATGGGGCGAAAGCATGGCAGGCAGCTTCTCTCCGATTCTATCAGAGACATTTATCAGCGATGACGCGGCGGAGGGAGAGTGGAACTGACAAGCCCCTATTTTAATAATCTCTCCAGCAACGAGGGTCCTGGTTGAAATGACTGGAAACGACCTCTTGTCCTCCTAAAGACCACAACACCATATGTGCTGCAGTGCAGTTTTGTACGAGTCGGGTGTAGAGAGAAGATCCGTGTCTTTAATTATGCATGAGTTTCAGCTCCCTGGAGAGTACACAACAAGGCTAGCAGAGATGGAGCGCAGCAGAACGCACGCACACACACACACACAGACACACACACACACACACACACACACCAAGCAGGCTTTTAATGCTGATTCAAGGAGTGGCCTAATTTCAACTGCTTTGACTGCACAGAACTGAAAGTATCGCAGCACCTTTATCTACCCGACGACATTCGCAGATCGCTGATGGGAAAAAGAAATGAGAAAGCGCTGCAGGGCCTCACGTTGAAAAGACTTTGCCTGTGATTACGGAGCTGCTGACAACCGGCGACCAATGACTCACTTCCCTCAAAAAAATGACGGCGATCAGAAAGCGACTTTGTGATGGCAAATATCATCACGTGTGACAGAGGGTGATAATAAAGTGTCGGGTAGACGTCCTGTGTGAGCTGGTGTGTTCATGAGCGGAACAGCTGATCCCTGGGAGCGAGACACCTTCCTCGTGGGAGCCAGACCCCCAGACGCTCTCGTCGCGTTGCATTTCTTTGTGGTTGGTCATTCTGCATCTCTGGGATCTGTTTGATTTGCCTTTGTATTAGTTGTGTCTTCTTGGTGGTTGTTCAGCGTCGCCCTGTAGTTGTTTCGCCGACTGTATCTCTGTAGTGGTTTTGCAACCATGTCGTTTGCAGTGTCATTGTAGTCATTTTGTTTCTTTGCTGTTGTTTTGCAGTTGTTTCTAAAGCCAGGCTGATATGGATTTCCGGGGCCGATAGCAACATAATGGAATTAAAAAATGTACGATACCGATATATCGGCTTATTATATATATATATATATATATATATATATATATATATATATATATATATATATATATATATATTAGTTTTTTAAATGGCATAGAATGATTCCCATGATGTTGTTATCAAACCCTTTGTTTGAATTTCTAGCGCGCTGAGTTCACATACAAAGTAATTTTTGCGTCACTCGCGGCGGGAATGACGTGGATGTTGGGAAATTCCTGCGTCATTCGCTTCATCTGCTGAAGTTGGAATATTTGAAGTCGAGCGAAAGATCCGCGTGACGCGACGTCGCAAAAGCCAATCTAGCGTTGAGATTGTCCATGACGTCGCTGACAACACAACTAAACTCATTTTATGATCCTACATTTAGTTGTAATTTAAGGCAATTTACACAAATAAACACAATGACAACCAAATATATAGAGCTTGAATTAAGTAGTATTAAATAAATATACCACTTTTTTACATAAAATGTAAATATAAATGCACATCTTTCATACTGGCAAACATCGAGGGCGATGTTTCTGTGAAGGCCGATATTTATTGGCCGACACTTCAATCTATTTGAGCATCGCTGTTTCGATGTTTGATTGACTTTCCAACAACAAAAGTTAACTGTGTCCAGTTGACGCGTTCAATCATCGATGTTAGTGTGAGAAGAGAAAGTCAAAATTTCATCAATAAGCAACTTTCTTTCGGTGGCTTTTCGTGCTGTTCCATAGTGTGAGATCAGGACATGATGATAATAACCCTGGAAACTCTCCCATCATCCCAAACAGCAGCAGAACAGAAACACACACACACACACAGTGACTTATTGACACAGACTGAATAAGGACTTTGCTCTGTGCAACACCATCAGGTGGTAAATCATCTTCCTCACAGGCTGCTGTCAGAGGGACAAAGTGACGTGAAGGTCACATTATCTCTCAGGGCGGACCAGTGCAAATCCATCTGTGCGGACGGAAAACTGAGTAATGGGCTTCAGATAACGGACGAGCAGCCCATGACCCTCGACCAGAGGTGGGACAACCAGTCAGTCTGCAGAGAGAGGAACATCCGGGGAGTAAATGAAAACACTTGAGGGTGTTGGAGTGAGGTCTGGACTATAGATCGATGGGACAAGCTGGTGCACACATGTTAGAGATACTGAATTTAAACAAAGTGCAGACGAAAGAGGGAGAGAGAAAAAACCCCCAGAATGCAGTCGAGATAAAGTTGCAAAAAAAAACAAAAAACAGAAGACGACTGATTTGAGATCTGCACAAGATCTCAACACGGACACGATCATCAGCTCCGAGTCAGTCGGTGCAGGCGATCATTCCTGCACAACTGCAGAATAAAGTCAGAGCCGGGTGCAGAACACACTCGGGTCGTTGTCGACGTGAGACTTGTTGAGGTCTCATCGAACACGACAGAGAATCCAGGCATCGCGGACAACTTTGTTTCCACAGAGAGAGAGTGAGAGATGGAGAGAGATGGAGAGAGATGGAGATCATCGGGGCGGAGGATGGAGCCGAAAACACCCGAAACAAAAAAAGAGGATAATGTGATAAATAACGCGCGGAGGAAAACGACTCACCTGGTCGTATCGGGCTCTGCCGAGCTGGAAGGGAGGACACGCTGCGGATTCCGCCATGACACCCAACTGTTTATTTATTAATGAACCCAATCATGAGCGGATTTCACAACTACAGTCGGTGTGTGTGTGTGTGTGTGTGTGTGTGTGTGCAGGCGACTGCTTGGGGCCCCCAGGTCAGTAGGGGGGCCCCCGAGGGCTGACAAAAATTTAAAAGTACAGCAGTGACAATGCGCAAAGTTTGCAATGACAGTAGGAGACCTCCCTGAGGGGGCCCCACCGGACTCTACTCACTCCATTTTTTTTGTCGAGTGGCCCCTGTGATTTTTTGCCTAGGGCCCCAACATACACTGGAATCGCCTCTGTGTCTGTGTGTGTGTGTGTGTGTGTGTGTGCGTGTGTTTGTGTGTGTGTGTGTGTGTGTGCGTGCGTGTGTGTGTGTGTGTGCGACCAGTGGAGTCCTCCGTGGAGCCGCGTGACGTCACGTCCCGACCAGTCGCTGTTGCGTAACTGCTCGGATTGACCCGATCAATCATCGGCCCGGGGAAATAAAAAGGTGTCTGCATGTGGAGTAACGATCAGCCCTGTGGAAATACACTTTCTAAATAACCTCGATAAATAATGAAATAAAAACATGATGCATGTTGTGCCACCGGACACTTTCATTATGCTCTGGTCGTATAGTGGCCAAGCGCAAGAGACTGATGTTTTCAAATTGACCAAAATCTCTAACATTAAATGTGCATCATATACTACTAATAAAAAAAATAATGACTATACTTGGCCTACCACTAATAACAACAACAATCATAACAACCACCATAATAATAAATCATTTTCATTTTGAACACTTTTAACTAATATTTTTTATTATATATATTTTTTTTATATATTTGTATTATTATTTTACATATTTTATTTATTAGGGTTTATTTGACAGAGACAGATCAACGTACAGTATGCACAGACAAACTGAAAACATCTGTCCGGTGCAACTATTACAGTGTTTAATGCAGATGCTATACTGCGACACCCGTCCCAAGAAGGGTTTTTTATGTAAATATTAAACAGAGAGAGGGATAAAAGATAGAGAGAGATAAAACAGAGGAATTAAAGGGTGACGGACACATAGAGCACACATCAGTACAGACTAGACATGTCTGTTAGTCCCATACTCATATTAAGGTGGAGCAGCCTACCACTGACAACCTTCTGTACTTTGTTGTTACTTTATTTCATATACGAAACATATAAAAGTGTTAATGTTAATGGAGAAGTAATCTTATTTAAATAACACTAATCTTTAAAAAAAAATACAATTGACAATTCTGCTTCCTAATGAGCATGCTTTTAATTATTCAAGCACATTTTGCTCATAACCCCATTACACTTTGACCTGACTTTGAATTTTGAATACTGGCCTGTTACTTATGGTGGGATTGTTTTTGATGAAGAACAGGATCTCAGCACTTGGTGACAACTTTTGCTGATATGTAACAAATCTTCTGCGTCTTCAATATATTATTCTGTTACATTTGACTGTAAACCAGCATTTAACAATCTGAAATCAGTGCTACAAGAGAGACAAACCAGAGAAGAGTGGCCCGCAGTGCACGGGAAATCCAATGGACTCCATTCACTACATTATCTCTAATAAATCACAATTCATATTATATAGCATCATACATGAAAATCCCCGGATGCACAGCAGAGGTCCAGGTTTTCACCCAAACTCTGAGGTAAGGAGTGCTCTCTAGTGGAAGGAAATAAGCATTGCTGCAACATGTCCGCTCAATCACAACTCGGGAAACTTCGACTGATTCATGTGCACTTTTATTTTTATCACAGTACAGTACTGCGGTCATCTAAAGCATTGCAAGTAGCTACAGTGGTACTGGAGTGGTGTTAGAGAATATATTATCATTAAAGTATTTGATAGAAATAACTTAATTCTTATTAACTACAATGATGATTTGGTATTTATTTTGTGGTAATATGCTGCTTTTTCAACAAAGCAAAATGGCAGAATGGATAAAAAACATAAAATATATTAAAACGTTCTCTTAGTTTTAGTGTAACAAGAAAATAAAAATTTAAGAAACTGAGAAAAAATGAAAACAAAACAAAAGATGCAAACAATAAATCTTCATCCTCTTTAGCCTTTGCTAGCACAAACATGAATATTGTTTTTATCATACAGCAATGTTAATTTTGGTATTGCAGAGCAGCAGTTTATGATGCATTCTTTTTGTACCATTTGCTAAATTCTACTAAATATGTAATTAGGTCAAGTTAACCTTTGTGCACTTGGCATCTCGTGAAACTGGATGAGATTAAAATCTTGTGTCAAAATGTTGTTTTCGCGCCTCAAAGGCTGCTTTATTAACTGGAACTGACCTCCTGTTTTACCAGCAGTGAATTTTTAAATCCCTGAAGAGCACATTTGATGCACTTCCCAAGAAAAAGTTTTTTTCTCTTGATAGTATCTATTATGTGAAAGCAGCTTCAACGAAAGCTGGCTACCTTAAATATTCTAGTAAGCATGGGTAAAATAATAATTTGCATTTGCTCCGATTCAAGCAATTCTCTTCGTCCGTGCCAATTTGAGATACAGTAGTAACCAGCATGCATGTTGGGTAATATGGCGTCTACATCAACAGGGCAGTATTAGCAGTGAGAAGACCTGGATGATTTGTGGAGCATTTGTTTGACTGTGATCGACTCTAGAACCAAGATTCCCAATCTTCGACAATGACCCTGTTTCCAACCCTTTCACTGGGGAAACTGAATTCTTGACGATCACACGTCGTGTGCAGTTCACCGCGCACACGCCGCTGCCTCTGCGCTCACTTGTGTCTGTTTCGCACTTGGAGCAGCGTGGGCGTCTGCTCCATGATCCGCAGCAGGAGATTATCGATGTAGTCCTCCAGGTCCCGTACCTGTGCCTTGACCTTCTTCAGCTCGGCCTCACATTTCCCCAGCTGCGCCTCCTGCTGCTCGGAGGCCGCCTGCTGCTTCTGCATGTCCATCTCCTGCTGCAGCAGCAGGGAGATCAGCTCCATGTTGGTCAGGTGCTGGTACTGAGCCGAGGTGTCCGCACTCACCTCCTGCAAGAGGCGAGAAAAGATGGAAGCAAGTCTTTACGAACGGCTTGTCAGTGTCTCAATTATAGGAAATGTATTTATTCACCTTCTTGCTGGGAGTAACGGTACATGAGGAGATCAGCGCGACATTTATTTACGTCTGCTTAATTTGAAAATTACAGCCGAGACAAGATTACCTTAGCCTATCTTTTTATATTGTCCTTTTATGTCTTCTTTTTTTTCATACAGATACTTGACCTGAAAACCGTATTATTGTTGGAATGCTGATTGTAATTCTCGGTGATTTGTATGTTTTTGTGAAAGCGCGTAGTGAAGCTACTTGTGAAAGGTGCTATATAAATAAAAATGATAATACATTATTATTATATATCGCATGAAGACTGAAAGCTGGGGAAAACCGCTAGCAATGCGTTTGTCCAAAGATACTCATCAGCTTTTGTACAAATTAAACAAAAAGATGAACAGCTTGTTCATTAGTGCGTTTTGGAGGTGATGAGGGAGCCCGGCTGGAGACAGGAGGAAGCGGTTCTCTTCCGTCCCCAGTCTTTACTCCAGGCTATAAGCTAAGCTAACTGTCTCCTGGCTGCAGTTTAATAACAGGCAGACGGAATCGTCCCATATTTGATAATTGAAGGTTGCGTACCGTTTTGAATTGATCATTGTACACATTTAACTTGTATCTTTCGCTTGTAGAAAGATACACATTTTTGAAACTAATTTCTCTCCGTACCTGGCAGACATTAAACAATATTGCCTCCGAAAAATCAAAATACATGACATGTTTTACCAGAAACAAGATCTTTTCAATCAATATTTGCCACTTGTCGAAAGGTGACATCATGAATGGTTATGGTAGCCTGCACACAGCTCAAATATTAATCGTGCCAAAATATAATGTCGCGGGAATTTAAATATGGTAGTTATTAAAATAGCTGAATGCCTACGTCAATCACAGACATGAATGTTTCACTAGTTTCAACCCCCATCAGAACAGACCTCACTAATGCATCTGCAATAAAGAAAAAAAAAGTTCATATCATTGTAAGAAGAAGTTAAAGGTATTCAACTATTCTACACTTTTGCAGATTGCCAGGTTTGACTCATTTCTCCCTGTAAAGCACCAGAGTCCAGCCATATCAGCTCATTCCTTGGCAGTGCGACATGACACACACGACGACAAGAGCATCATTTTAGGACCTGAAATCTGTTATCTGGGCCAAAAAATGATGTCACGCTGGAGAGCAGTAATGGGATCAACGTTTTTCTCCCCAGCGTTGAAAGCAACCTCAGCCTCGCATTGAGCTGGGAGGTACAGCAGCTGCACACGTTCATGTTTTTTCGTCTTCTTTCTAGTGGAGGACTGTTTCCCATCACAATTTCTGGACCCGTTTTCTTCTTCTCATCGTGTCACAGTACCTGACTCCTCTCAGCCTCCGCCACGGCCGGCTGGGTGGCACGTCCCGGGTGGATTGTAGACTTGAGCTTCTCCAGGACCGAGCGGCCGTCTCTCTTCTCCGATTGGCTGGAAGTTAATGGCTTCACTGGGTGAGGTCTGCAAAGTAAAGAGGTCAGCGCTCACATTTCAACATGGACATGTTGTATGTTAGCCGTGAGTGCACACACTCCTAAGGACATGTAAGTCACTGTATGATCTCATCTCATTCTGCGGTTATATCTGACTTACATATCAACATATAAAACTGAATGAAATATTTCATATTTCTTGAAAAGGCTCAGCACATTTAGACAACTCAGAGAATCGTACTCCGTGAAGGAAGAGTAAAAACTGCAGAAAACATTTTTAAAAAAAAAACATCTTCTGTTCGTGAAGCATTTAAAACTGCAGCTGCATCTGTCAAATTTCGAGAGAAGAAATTTGCGAAAAATGGTCGTTGAAAGCATTGACTCACTAACAACTGGATGATAAAATCATCTTTGCGGGAAACACAGGGTTTTCATTACAACAACAACAACAACAACAACAACAACAGCAACACCAACAACAGCAAGGGAACATTTAGAAACGGAAAATTAGAATAAAACTTGAATTCAAATTAAAGCTACTTTGCGGTTACAGCGGAAACAAATAGGGGAGGATTGAATGGCCTCTACTCACTTTCCTGTACAGCATATATTATTAACAGGCTTCACTTTTTAATGGCCTTGTTCTCTTGCAAAAGCAAAATCTAACTCTCACATTATACGCATATAATAATTCCTACGCATGATATAATTCGACCACGTCGATATCCTTCTAAACGTTAAGCTCTCGTTAGCAGTTGGCCGACCAGCAGCAAAAGAGGCGAAGTTTAGGCGGAACATTGTATAAGAAGACAACAAATTACAGAAGCCAAGTAACGGAAACATGAGATGGAAAACATAAATGTGAAGCAAAGCCAAGAACAGTGCACATCGCTTTATCATCCAACCAACCAACGCTTGGATGAAAAGGCAGAACTTATGAATGCATAAATGCGTTCTACAGCAAACAAGCCAGGCCGACAGGGAACAAAGCAGCCAGAGCAACAAAACAGGAAAATGGCAAAGCATTTACTGCATGTGATTCGTAGAATACGTGAAAATCTCGTCTCTAATATTCCGAGTGACTCCAAGTAAATGACCTAGTGTGAGGATTCTCACCTGCTCTCCTGACGGGGCAGGTTGCTAGCTGGCTGTGTCTCCTCAGGCAAAAGTGTGTGCCGTGCAGCGACCAGGGGCTGGTCAGTGGTGGAGGTGGTGGAGGAGGAGGAGGAGGAGGAGGAGGAGGTGTAGGGGGCCACAACCACAGTGGTGCTGGCCCCGGCACTGGGCCCCGTGCTCGAGGGATGTATCGAGGGGCAACAGACAGGGGCGGGATGGAGCTGAGCCTGCGCGTCTGCCGACAGGGACGGCGCAGAGGGCGTGGCGGGAGAAGGGGGTTCAGGCTCTTGCAAAGATCTCTCAATCTTTGACTCAGGCGGGGATCTGGGGTTTGGGGCCACTTTAGCGTGGAGGTCTTCAAAACTGATCTCGGGGGGTTTTCCTGTTAAGCAGAATTTCGTCAGGAGCGACCTTGTGCGGTCCTTCGAAGGTATTCGTGACCTCGTATTGCCGCTGTCTACTCTCAAGTCTGTCGGTTTATCTAATGCCGGTGAGGGCGATTGAGTGGGCTGGTACGACAACGGTACGTCGTCTGAAATGTTTTGCACGAGGGACAACAACTGCTCAAACTCTTTGTCTCCGCCTTTGCTCTGGCTGTTCTGTCGGGACACTCCTTTGGGTCTAAAACGTGCGCTAACCACCCCGGAGAACAACTCCGTCTGCTTGAGTGCCGCCTGTTTAGCTTGTGGGTTGCCGTTATCATCAAAGTCCTCTTGTGTCCTTTTAAAATCATTGCTACCGCTTGTTTTATCTGCTCTGGTGGCGGTTTCAAGATCGGACGGTTTGGGCGTTTGATTTGACAATGCCGCGACCTCTCTGCCGTTTACCCTGGAGCTCAGCTCACATTGACAGTTGTCCTGGCAGCGGTCTGTGCAAACTGGAGACACTTTGCACCGTTTACTCGATGAGGCGGTTATTTCGTATGAAGAGTTCGTCTCGGGAATGTAGGTGTCCCTCAGAGTGAATATCTCCTTAGGTTTGGTCTCCGCGTGGTAAACCGCCGTCAGTGAATCTTCTGTTGGCCGTGGGTAAAACCCGCCTAAACTACCGACGCCCTTGAGAGTATCGACGACCTCTGATGGAGAGGAGCCATCAGAATCAATAAAACTAAAGTCTAACTTATTCACATTTCTGTTCAGGTCTCCCGACGTTAATGGGAAAGGTGCGTTATTGTTGATGCATGTGGTTTCAGCTGGATTAGACTCGACTGCCTCCGCCACTGAGGCAGAAGTACAATCTAGTAGCTTTATGTCTGGGATAGGGGCGCTGGTGGTTGAAAGGTCCTTTACAGAGATCTCACTATCAAGGAGCATTTTAGATCCTGAGTTCTGAACGTGTATGCTATTCACAACAGTTTCCTCAGTGTTCAACGACAAGCGATTATTGTTCACGTTGGGTTTTCCGTAGTTTCCTCGACACATGCGTCCGTACAGATCTTGCTCGAACAACATCCCTCCCCAGCAGTCGGCGTCATCCTCCAACGGTTCATATTTGAACCTTTTGAGCTTTTCTTCCGAGACAAATCCTGGCGACGTGACGTTTGCGCAGGGCTGCGACTGAGCGCCGACGGAGTCAGAGGTCTCGCTGCTCGTGTTCGGGTCGGGAGATGTACTGTTCCTCTTGCAGTCGCCCTCTCGGCCACGTTGCAGCGAGGCCACGCCGGTCTGCGAGAGGAGGTAGGCTTCTTTGTGGACAGCCAGCTGCTGACCTCTGTGCAGCCAGCCGTCGGAGAAAATCTCATGCACTGAAGTTCTTAGAGGCCTCCTTGGAGGCAAAGGTGGAGGCTGCTCTTCACGGGTCTGCAGCTCTTTTGCATGATTACTAACTGCATAACCATGGCGTTGAGATGAAGTTGGACTGGTTCCGAGCTGTTCATGAGGAACACTCCCTTTAGGTGAGTTGAGCCTGCTGGAGGCAAAAGCATCGAAAAAGTCATCCCATTCTCCTGCTCTCTCTGACATGGGGCGAGGGGCTGGGTGGTTTGGTCCGCCTACTTTGGGTAACAATGCAGGGAGAGATATCTGTCTAGCTACTGACCTGGGGCGCTCCCGCCTGATGGAAGCCACATTCGCGGCATTTACATTGTGAGCAGGGCCGGGTGGGTAGGGCTGGGAGGGCAGAGTGGTGTAATGAAAGGGGGACGAGCCGGAAGAGGAGCAAGGTGCAAAAGGAGGGGACCTCTGTGACTCTTCGGCCATGAGCTCCTCAAAGAAGGGGTTGCGCTGCATATGGGGGAGGAAAGGGTTGGAGGGGGGGGTGGGAGTGGAGGTTGGAGAGGAAGAGGGAGTGAGGGGATGAGACTGATTGCAGTCCCCAGGTGGGACATGACCAGAGGGGGAGGCGCACTGAGGCGGGGCAGGGAAGTGAGGATGGAGGGGAGGGGGTACATCTGAGCTGCTTTCTACCTTAGGAGAAACTTCCAGCCTGTGAAGGAAAATAGGGCACCTCTTAGTTAATGAAGTGCCACGTTACCAAGTGGCGACATCTTTCTTACACAAACACAAACAGCGACTAAAAGACTATCGGTCCCAAAACAACTGTGGATTTGAGGTTGGCCAAATCATAGAATCATGGAAACAATAACACAAATCATTTTTTTTTTTTTTAAAAAAAAAGCAAAGCACATCTGCAAAAATAATCAAGCAAAGGAAATAAATAATGCATCGAAGCCATTCAAGACCATCTGCGCTGGCAGTTGCTCTGTTGGGTGAGCTCATATCAACATGGAATGATTCTCTTCACAACCTTCTGCCAGAGAAGTTTTTCTAAACCGCAGTGACGTTGCATCTTTTAAACGTAGACACACACACACACACACACAGGTAAAGAAAATAGCAATGCTGGAGAGCTGTTTGTGGAAAATGTAGTGCGAGGTGATGACACAGCATGGTCATAAAATGGAGAAAACTATGCTCTAAATCAATTCCATTTTCGAATAAGAGGGGGAGAGAAAACGATGCACTCAGGACACCCAACTCAATACAGGCCTGCTGCCTGATGTTGTGCCTGGACACGAGCTTCAGTAATGGAACACTTCGGTTCCCAGACACGAGCCCGTGAACGACCCCGACTCACCTCGGCTTGTTCTGCGAGTCGCCGGAGCCGAACCAGCCTCTGAGCCTCCCCTCAGATGCTGAAGCAGCCTGGTTCGGCTCTGACTTTGCCGGGAGAGATTCACTCCTCCCTCCAGAGAATAGCGACTTTCTCAGCTTCCGGCCTTTTTCCGGCGAATCGGCAGCAGAGGAGACTTTCAGCACCTCCGCCGGCGTCGGGGGACCGCCCGTCTGAGCTTGCTGATCTGGAGGGAGCGAAGCCCGAGCTCCCTTCTCTTCCTCCCTCTCCTCTTTCCTCGTCTTGTCAAAGGACCAGCGGCGGCCCTCAGCGAAGGAACCTTTGTCCTCACTTCTCCTGGTGAGGTTCTGCAGGGACCGAGAGAGCGGGGAGCATTTCTCCAGCACCATCTTGGACGGGAGGGATCCTGCGCTCCTCGGAGACGATGGCTCGGAGTCGTAGACGTGGCTTCCGTTGATGCACAAGGAAGACTTGGACTGCGTCATGGTCTGACCCTTGAGCGACTCCACCGCGAGGTTTGTTCGATGGAGGGCTGTGCTGATCTTGCTAGCTTCGTCGCTCAGGGCTCGCTTGTGCGTGAGAACCTTTGTGGTGTGCTGGCTGGTGAGCACTGTGGGAAAGGAGCAGGAACTGGGTTATTAAAGAACTGAAATGTTCAAAGACGACATCTTCTTTAATTGGACACATGAATCTGAGAGAAGCCATCAAATCTGTATTGAGGACGGCGACACTCGGTTCTTGGCAATCGCTTTTCTCTCAAGTACTTCATCCTCTGTGAATATGAGAAACTTCTTTCACATTACATGGAGTCATTTGATCCATTGTTAATATAAAAATATCAATGAGTGCAGCTATAAAAAAGAAAAACAGCTGTTTCTGCAAGTCATGATGACCCGAGTGCTCTGTTTGCACTCTTGTAGTTCCTTCATGCGAGTTGTGCTCTAAAATGAATCAAATCTAATCAGTGTTTCTGTTCCTCGTGGTAACTGCTGTAGTGGAGAAGTCATAAGCCTCATGAACATGTTTAATTTGTCCATGAAGGCCGACGAAGGAAAAGCTGAGTTTGGCTCTTTTGGGAAACAAATGCCCTCTTCGGTGCTGATGCTCATTGTATTTGCCACAGGGCATTTGGTTCAGTTCAACATCCCATCGCTATAGCAACTACAACTGACACCATAGCAGCACTAATTTGTTGCTTAAGCAAGATTTGACTCTACGTAACTGTAATGATTTAATGTTGGACGAAAGTTGTTTATTTATCTTTTACTTTTGTGGATTCTGAATGTTAAAGCAGCTTTAACCAACAACAAATCAGTTACCTTACTAAACAGTTTTCAGTTATTACACTTCAGTTATTACTAATTTTCAAACAGCTTCGCCATTACATCATTTGTCCACGACATGGAACTGAGAAGTTTGTTTTTAACTTGGACACAATCACAACATTTTAGAGGATAAAAATGTTAGGTCAAGTGTTTGTTTTGATAAATAATAAATAATATAATGCTGACCTATATATTTTAATATTGATGTTTTTTCATTTTAAGCTAGGAAATGTTGTTGTTGGACCCACAATCCAGTATTTGGGGGAGTACAACGGTAATGATAACTCTTTATCCATGTTTTCATATGAAAGCCACCGAGAGCCTAATCTTAATGTTAGTTGTTTTTTTTGCAAACTGTCCTGATGTGTAATGATGGTGGTGAAGGTGGTCTTCAGTTGCAGCAAGGTGACCCACCTTTGCTATAAAACACCTTCAGGAACCCTGATTTATCATGAGACAACTCCCACAGACACCAGCCCTTATATCAAACACATAGATGATTTCAGAGCTTACCTTTTTTCGCTAAATCTGCCTCTCCATAGTGGGTGTCCACTCTCACTTTGCTAGTGTAGATGGGCGAGCTGGGGGGGTCTGACAGCAGATCCAGACTGGGCGGAGCGCCGGGGTTATCGCTGGCCATGGAAGACAGACTACTGTCTGAAGCCAGCGATGAGCACGACCTGGTGTCGGACGACTTGCGCAGCTTCCCTTTGAAGAAATCTTTCACCTTGCTCCTCCTCTCCCCCGCTATCTCCGCATCTCGTGCCTCCACCACCAGCACTCCTCCTCCTCCTCCGCCCTCCTCTCCAAACGGCTGCCCCAGGGATCCCGACAAGGCGGCGTAGCGGCCCGGCACGATGGCCGACGAAGACTCCACGTCCCCCCTCTTCCTCCCCGTGACGCGATCCTTGAGCTTCCCAAAGGCGGAGCGCGGTTTGTCCTTCATGGTGAGGTCGAACATACTGGCTGTCATGTTGTTGCGGGTGAACTGGACGGTCAGCTGGAGTTCGCCACGCTCCTTCTCCTTCCTTCCCGCCTTAGAGTGGAGCTTGAACCATCTGGAGAAAGAAGAAGAGAAGAGGCCGTCTTACATCACTGCCCTGAATCAATCATTGCTTCAGCTGAAGCATACGGCTATTTGTTTAAAGATTGAAGCAGAGGTTGTGTGTGTGTGTGTGTGTGTGTGTGTGTGTGTGTGTGTGATCTGGCAATTGAATGAGACAAAATGAGCAACAACAAAACACACCGATTGCTTTTTGGCAATGCTTTCCTCACATTGCATGATCTGGAAATAATGCTTGGGGATTATACTTGGAAAAACAAACTGTTTTTTACAATTCTCGGAGCAGGAAAAATACACAACCCAACACCCCAAAGTCCGCCCACCTTGACCCGGTGTGTGTGTGTGTGTGTGTGTGTGTGTGTGAGCCGCATGTGTAAGACATGAACAACAAGTGTGCCTCCTGTGTCCTTTGAGTGGACCAGAGAACTTGCTGCGGAGCCAAAACTGCCAGCAGGAATTCAGTGTGAGTTTCACTGAGCGCAGAGAGTCGGAGGGCGGAGGAGAAGTCACAATTAAAGCCAGATGTGTTGTATCGCTTCGTTTTGTTTTTTTCCTCGGCCCCTCTGTGTGGTGGAAAATGCTTCACATATTGCTGCCGAGTCCCGTTTCGTCACCTGTGGCCCAACCGAGGCGTTCCAATGCTCAAAATAAGGACAATTCGATTAGAGTCAGAGAGGCATTTTCAAATACGCACTGTAAAATAAAACAGTGAACAAAAGAGCTTATTCTTAGTCTGTAGCTCAGTCACATATAGCGACGGTAGTAACAGTAAGAGCCATTCACGAAATTCAATGAGCGGTTTCATTTGTAAATTGAATTTAGGTGCAACTGATTATCAGGAGATTCTCACTAATCTGAATGAGAAGTTTGGTGCTGTGATAAGTTATAAATAAAAAAGCTAATATTCTGAATATCATACAAGGTCTCAATAAAATCCATTTGTGAAGATGCGGGAAAACTGCTGCGATCGCTCGATTCATTAATGTTGAATGAGAGTTGATCAAACTCATTCGGGTGTGTAATATGGTTTTTTGTTGTTTAATTCATGTGAAATTACAGATCGTTCATTTCAAATCCTGCATGGGGTCAGCCAGCAGTACGTCTAATTCAACAGCTGCTAACCTGAAGGAAACCTCCAATGAATATTATCTACCAGCTCTCTGAACGTCTGTCCCATGATGGCAGCAGTCGGGTGCTTCTCCAGGTGCTCTGTGGCTCAGCCCAGCTGACACTCGCCTGAGCCAGCGGGTTTCTGTTTTGCCCTCACAGCAGCTCTACGTCTGAGGAAAAAGCCAGAAAAGCTCAAACTCAGATATCTGCGGGACAAGTTACTGAGCCCTGCAGACTGCACAAAGACCACTGCGCAGGCTAAACTACAACTCCAGACACAGACAGATGTGCAAGCACTGAATCGGAGGAATTCCGACCTTGCATGACGAACGTTTGTTTGCCGTGATCGTCCATCGCCCTGCAGTTTTTTTTAAAGCTGAAGCATCATGGGTCACCGGTGGCTCAGTCCACGTCCCTGTGCTATGTACAGGTATATCTGACCTGGGATACCAAGTGCGGCCTTCCATCTCACTTTGTAAAGGCACAGCTGGACACAGGGCCTCAGTGTGGGATAATATTCACCTGTTCAGATGTTTTGCGGACAATATAAGAGGACCAAGAGAGGGAAGGACACCGGTCTCCGGTAAGCTCTTGAATGTTTGATCGATAGATATTAAAAATACATCCGAGTCTGAATGAACTACAGATGCATGGTGGGAAATTGTGCATAACGTGGAGACGTTGTGGGTTAAAGTCTCATCTTGTTGACCTGCAGTGCATTGTGGGTTGCCGCTGCTGGAGTACATACAGTCGAGGGACAGACTTGAATGATCCTTTAATGCATTTAGGTTTTTAAAACATTGGCGGATTTCTTAATTCACCAGCTCACCCGACTGAGCATCCTCCCTGGAGGGAAGTGACCAGCGCTGAGACTTGCTATCGGTCAACTCAGATGCTGTGGTTTTGGCTGCAGCCATCATGAGGCACATGGTTGATACTTACAGTGCAATATGTCAAGAGATTGTCGAGCGGGGAGGGAGATGAGTGGAGAAAAACTGTCGTGAAATGACCGAACGATTTCAGGATAGTTGTCCGCACGAGGAGCCGCGCGTCGCTCTCCTGTATGGGTTTATGAATAACTATGAACAATATGACACATCACTCATGTCTCGTGCGCGTGAGCGGGGACAAACAGGGAACATCCGAGCGCGACCTACTCGTCTCTCGGACACGTCCCGTCGTGGAAGATCTTGTCCAGGGGGACGACGGTCTGCCCGAGGAACACGTCCAGGCCGATGAGCACCCGGTGCATGACCGTGAGCACCAGGTCCCCGCTGCCCGGCGGGTACGCGCCGCGGCCGCCGTCCTCCAGGATGCCGGGCAGCAGCTCGAAGCAGCACTCCTCGCTCCACTCGGGCACGTCCGCCTTCTCCACCAGCCCCGTGGTGAACTTGTCCTTCGCCAGCTGGATGACGGTGTACAGGTAGCGGCTGCCGTGCTTGCCCTTGGTGCGCAGTCCGCGCGCGCGGAGCACGGTGACATTCACGTGCGTGGGCACCCATCGCTGCTCGTCGTCCAGGTCGATCAGTGACATCATCATCATCGTGGCCCCGCTAACGCGCAGGGGCGCAGCGGACGCGTCCCCCGGATGACGGTGGAGTCGCTCGGCCGCCGGCCGCGTCACTTCATCTGGGCACGTTGCGCCAGACTGACCCTCCGTTCTGCGCAAAAACAACACACACACACACACGCACGCACCTCTGCAGAATCTCTCCAAAAGTCCAACGAGAGTTTACCCGAGGTCAGTGTCCAGGCTCGGCCCTTCCCCCGGTGCCATGCGCAAATTCAATTGGTGCAAACCGGGTTAGGGGCGCTGCGCAAAAACACCCGCGTCAGGATCCGTCGAGGCTCCGCGGCGTCATGTCGCATCAGTGAACGGATTCTGTCCGAGATCCGCTCGGTCCTTGTTGTTCACGGCCCGCCCTCCTCCCGCACACAGCCGGGGAGATGCCGCAGAGTTTAAAGAGAAACACCCAACCGAAAAAACCCGTTCACACACACACATACATACACACACACACACACACACACACACACACAGTCAGCTGGTCCTGGTCCCTTCTCGTCAGCAGAGATTTGATGTGTTGTCCAACGTTTCTGTGCAGAAACTTAAAAAAAATAAAAGATTTAAATAAATGACTCTCCAGCTCATCATGTCAAATCTTAAACCCTCTTGACTGCAGAAAATGTTCTATTTAAATGTTTAAAAACGTATCCAACGTTAAAAAATAATAATAATAACTATTGAATTAATTAAGGTCTTTTGTTTTAATGTTTTTTTTTTGCTCTTAAGGCTGATTACTCATTTGCAAAGACACATTTCTGTGCACTCGCCTGCTCCCTTTCCCGGACAGGCCTGTGCATTGACATAAATTACAGTAAATCTTTTACAGCAGAGCAGATTTTACTGTATGACTCTTGACTACATCAGGTTGCTGCAGTTTCCCGAAACTACAGCGCCACCTGGTGGAGACCAGAGAGAAAAACAGCACAAAGGAAAGGAACCAGTGTAGAGAGTGAATATGAAAGGATGGACGGATGGATGGATGGATCAGAACCATTAATGCACGTTTCCAGCTTCAGTACTTGTTTTATTTATTTATAAATTAAAAAAAACCATAAACTATTATATCTGTAAAAATCAGACGGATGTTTCACAGTGTTGATAACAGCCACTTTTGTGGAGTAAATACAAATAAATGCTCACATTCAGTACAGCAACACAACAACAGAATCCGACTGCTTCAAGGTTTCTGTGGCACTTTTCTACTTGGCTTGTTAAAGAGAGAGAGAGAGAGAGAGAGAGAGAGAGAGACACACGAGAACTGTACTTTATAATACACATTTACACGGCACACTGTCCACGTGGCAGACGGACCTAATAGATCTGGTACATTCAAACACAGAGAGAAGTTACTGAGTGCAGAATAAAAGGAAACACAGAGTCAAAGGATGGAAACGCTCAGGTTCGGCTCATCTAGCTTCAGCCGCAACGAGACACAAAAAAGTGCAAAAACAAGCTTCAGTGAGAAAGAAGGGCTCCATTTTTTCCCACTGATATTTGTATGTCATTATCAAGAAACTTCAGCTGTGTAACTCAAAACTTTGAGACCCAGACAACCCACATTTCATGATTTCTGATCGTGTGGAGGGTTTTTTTTCTCGAACAGGCTTTATTATAGGGCAGCTGCTTTAAACCAAAAAGTAATGTTCAAAAAAACATCTCCTCAGAGAGCTGCAACAAGGTGACTACAAAGAGTTTGTAGGGTTTGTAAAATACAGTCAATTCTGCTTGGACTTGACTGTATCTAGAAGATTATTTTGTGTGTTAAAACCATTTTCTTTGAATCTGTTTTATTAATTAGAAGGAACAAATATCAGCTTGACATCACTGCCATGTACATTTAGGAGACATCATGTTGTGAGGAATTCTGGGAAGCCAATTATTGAACGTTTGCTCGAAATAAAAAAGTGCTCTGCAATATGACACGTTTCGTATTTGTTGCACAACCATGAAATCTGTTGTACAAAGTCCAGAGCAGAGCAATCTGGACCAATGCAAAGTTGCATCTGAGCACATTGTTACGTGTTTCTTTTTAAATGCAGTTTTCAGTTTTAGAAATAAACCTGGACACGTCAGAAGTGGCTCAAACGAAGACAAACGTGCGGATGCAAAGTGCAAGACTGCAGGAAACAAAACACGACTTCCTCAGAGACACTCCTGTAGAAGGGCAAAGTAAAAGTGCTCTCACCAATGACGCGGAATTTGGCATTTAAAAAAAATATGAAATGCTACTTACCGTAATGTATGTGATGGAGGCTGAAATGTCACTGATGGATGTAACAAGACTTTACACAAATGACCTTTAAATATGCATGAAAATATTAAACAACCTGTGTACAAAACAACCTCCATCCCTCCAATCCTTCAACTGAATGAACAGAAATATTCCATTGAAACTGCTCAAAATATGAAACCATCGAAAAATCTGAAAACGGAAGACTAAAATTCTGTTGAATTTAAAACGCACTGAAAAAGTCAAATTGTTTACGCAACAAAGTCATAGGTATAAAAATGACAAAAAAGCTAGAAAACTATTTGAAAAGAGGAGCGCAGCGATATTCTGCATGAGAAACCTCTTCTGGAATGTTTTCTTCGTTGTGTAAAGTGGCGGGATAAGGATACGGTCGGCGTTTTGGGATATGTTGTTGTGTTTACAGCTACATTTCTGGCATTTGTCTTTTTAAATTTCCTCCCGCTCGGCCTCAATCTGACTGGCCGTTCTGGCAGCCCTTTAAATACAGTTCGTCCTGCGACAGATGTCCGTCAAAGTCCATGTAGAGGCTGCTGGTGCTGCTCCCGCTGCTGCCGAGGAACGTGCCGACCGCCCGGCCCTGGCGAGCGTGACCCACGGCGTCGCTGAACACCTTGTTGATCTGCTCCTCCGACGGCATCCACCAGTCTGGGTTTGAGGCACAGTGCATCCGGATGAACTCTGACAGGGAGATTTCAAATGAAAGATGACAAAAGAAAACATATTTATCTTTAATTATTGGAAATAAAAGATGGTTTTGAAGTCAAACTCAAGTCATGTGAACACAAATGGGATGTGAATCAGATCTAAGACCACAAGATCTGAAGATAATCAATGCTCAAAAACATCTGATCTGTGCCAGATGTGAACCGAAAAAACATCCTATTCCGCCCACATGTTTTTATCATGCTAACGGTTTCACCAAGTTAATGATCCTTATAAATAAAGAGCACTGACTTGTGGAATCTGAAACATGGGCCGAAGAAGAGGAGCATTCAGGTAATTTCAAATAATCATCCAAACATTTGGTAACATTTTTTTGCGGATCGCAAATCCTCCTCCATCAACGGGCGTCGTCGTCGTACCTCTGAGGCAGCTGACTTTGACGGGGTTGAGCGGTCGTCTCTCCAGGCCCGGCTCCCCTGAGTGGACTGACCGCTTCCTTTTGCCCAAACCACAGGAGAACTTCAGCTCGTCCGTGGTGAAGACGTAGCGTATCAGGTAGCGCAGCAGCCGTCGGCCATCTTTCTTGGAGGAGTTGACGGCTTCGTCCCACTGCTTGTTGGTGATGAAAAGCGGGTAGTTCTCCAGGAGCTGTTTACTGCCCTGCAGGGACGACAGGGTAAAGGTCAAGGCCATGTTGTTGTTTTTTAACCTGCTAATTTGAATTCCTAATGCAGCTTCACAGACCTATTTACTTTTATTGCAGATCTGACTGCAGTTTCTAAAGTTGAATCACCTCTGACCTTTAATCTCTTCATCGTTGCATAGTTTTACTAATATAATGTGTGACTGTCCTTTTAGGATGTGCTGCACATCCTCTAGTGGCATTTCCCCCCATGTGCCACCACTTTCTGTTGGTTTCACAGACAAACACGACACAAAAATACACGAAAAACTTTCATGTTCTTCAAAAACTGTATGCATGACAATGGTCTTAAATGAAAACACCCACCTCAAAGACTGTTTGCTGTTCTTCTTCCTGTACAGACAGTTTTAGTTTAAGTTCACATTTTCACACAACAATGAGCACAGATTAATACATATTCTAATGCAGGATCTTTTTCGATATTTTTACACCCATTTGACATCAGGCTAATAATAACGCATGCTTCAAAGAGCTGTGAATGATGCGAGGGAATCTGTTTCCTCACCTCGGTGAACTGCTCCTCTGGCATCGGCTGAACCAGCTGGTTGTGAAACTCCAGAACAGTCTTGAAGTAGTCCAGAGCATTTTGACAGGGAACTGTATTTTTAAAAAAAATCACACACACACACACACAAGCTAATGTGACCAGTGTGTAATAAAAACACACTATCAATATTCCCTGCAGGCAACGAGACGACCCATCTGGTGTATAATTAAAGAATAATAATCATGCGTTATTTTCTTCCCTCGGTAAAAACTCGTTTTGAGTGTAATGTCTGGTAATTTTGAGATCGATTTGAGATACTGCACTGGATGAGTGTTTAACCCGCAGTTACACAATGAGCAGCTTAATGCAAATTAAGTCAGCGTGACACTGGGGAGCAGAGAAGTTCGAAAAATAAAATAGGTGCTATTAAGACTTTCGCTCTGAGCTCCGCTATTCGTTTAATAACATGTGGCTCTGTGAAAAACTGAAAACACTGTTGAAGTGTGTGTCATTGAAATGATCCTGGACGAACTGATCCTGTGTCGGATTCCGGCCATTCCTCATGTTTCTCCATCGGCTCACATGTTCTTTCACTAGCGTGAACATGGACTAGTTTATTTTCAGTCGCCCTGCTGCTGTTAATCACAGGATCAAATCTGAGATTGTAAACTGTCCAAACAAATCTACTATTAATTCCTGTTTGAGGAACGTCTGGGAATCCTTTTATGAGTAATATGTGCATAACATTGTATCTCTAGCTCTATTATTTAAATAAATATCTTTGGCAATGTTTCTTTGTTATGTTTTTTAGGCCATTTTTATCTTGACCTTGACGTGACCTTTGACGATCAACTCCAAAAGTTCATCATCTGGAGACAAGATAAGAATCCAACCAAGTTTTGGGGAAATCTGTCCGTGCGTTGTCGAGTTAATCTGTTCACATACACACTCACACAGACAGCAGTGAAAACAATACGTTCAGCGGATAATTAGGCAAGGAATTCATTTTTGAACACATCAATAATATAATATACTCATTACTTGCAACCCCAGAGAGTTGAAACAATGAAATTGGATAATTCCATTCATGGAATCGGGGCTCACTGAATATTTTAATCAGTGTGAAAATGAATCGTGTGCTGTGATCTTTCACCAGTCACCAGTCACCTATGGGGAGCAACGTGTTGGAAAGTGCACTCTACCGCCAAAACACAAAGTGAGGGAATAATTGTGGATGAATAGTGTTCCTCCCTCAAGTACAGCTCAGAGACTTCAAGACTCTGTGGCGGAACGCTGAACACGGAACTTCCTGTTTGATTTATCGCCCATCTGCATCGGCAGCAACGTTCAGAATCAGAACCGTGTGAGTGAGTCGCTACTCCACCTGGGACGTTCTCCAGCTTGTTGCGGAGCTCCTCGTTCTCCTGTTGCAGGGACAGAACCTCCTGCTCCAGCTCCAGGCAGCGTGGGCAGCAGCTCTCCTCCTCCTCGTCCTCCTCGGGCAGCGTGGACGACGGGTGGCCGTACGAGTCGGAGGGAGTCGGCGAGCCCCAGCCCCCCAGGGCGTGTCTCGCAGGAGACGCCCCCGAGCCGGGCTCCGCCGACGGACACTGCTCCTCCTCCAGACCTGCAGCCGGATGTTGCTGCTGCTGCTGCTGCTGCTGCTGCTGCTGCTGCTGAGGCCCCGAGAGGAGATAGTTCTGCAGGGAGTCCGTGAAGATGCGGAGAACGGCAGAGGTCTGTTGTTGGTTCAAATGGCTTTGTTCCGCCTCCCCCTCGGGGTCCGTGGTGGACGAGCTCTCTTCAGCTCTGGACCTCCCCAGCGAGGAGCAGTGAGGCCCCTGAGCGTCCTCCAGCTTGATGTTAGAGGCGAGGGAGGACGAGGACTCCAGGAGACGGCCGTTGTTGAGGAGGCTGAGGACTCGGCTGCACTGCTGAGCAAAGGCATCCAAGATGAGACGGTTTTCTGCGGCGAAGAAAGGAGGAGAGCACTCCGCGTCAGAGATGGTGACAGTGAGCCACAGTGGCATTTCATCTGCACGTCAGTTATATCATCACAGGAGTCAGAATGATAAAACATCTGAGGATCACATCACTTTGGAAGCAGCAGTTGACAAAATACTCACCGCCGAGTCGCCGCTCTGCAGCTTTTAACTGAATTACGCGGATCGCCGTCGGCGGCTCGAGATCGCTCAGTTGCCATAAGCAGCGACGCACAGAACAGTGACTCACTCGTATTGTTTCCTCACTGTGACATGAATAATGTCCTCATCTAAAGTCTCGTGGCAATTAGGCAAATGTCTATCTGCTAATGAGGCTCGTGATACGGTCAAATCTGAGGGGCGGAAGACAAAGCAGAGTCGTGCTACAGAAATATGTATCCAGATATTGGACAGCTTTTAAAAAAAATCTTTGCTTTTATTGTGAATCATTGAATAATCTGACCTCTCTGGGGTTCGAAAAAATAGTTAAATTAAAAAACAACGGAGAAGAGATACACACCCTGGACGTGCACTGTACATACACCAGTCAGGCGATG